>NW_024070202.1:75817012-75821015 GCF_014754425.2 Oryx dammah | reverse complement strand
ACTTTTAATTATCTCTCAGCACTTTGAGGATACTTTCCCAGTCTTCCTGTGGCTGCAAAGAAGTCAGCTGTCAGTATATGTTTTCTTTGTTTATAAATAATATTTCTTTCTTTCTCCTTGGCATTTGTAAAATCATCTTTGAGATCATCCTTGTCTTTTTTTTTTATCCAGTTGCACTTTAATATGTCTAGTGGCTGAGGATCTGATTCTGTTTTTTTTTTTTCTTTTTTAAAAATAAAATCTGCTGACTCTTACGATTGCTTGTTACCTCATGTGCTTTGAAACTTATTAATTTTCAATTTGGGAACTCATTTTCATTGCCCCTCTATTGGCTACAGTCAAGGCCTATTACCTGAGTGCCTCTGGAGAACGTTTGCCTGTGCTCCTGAGTCAAGACTGTGGACAGGACAAGGTACTTTTTCAGTGCAGGGTGATGGGGTGGTGTGAGTGTTGTTTGTTTGAGGAATTCAGATAGCAACTTCTTACCCTCAATACAGGTGAGGGGAGGCTTTGCCTTAAAAATTCTCAAGGAAGACTTGTTTATATTTTACCTTGTAATAAGATGCAAGACTGGGGAGGCCACTCACCCCCAACACCCTCAGCACTGACTTCTGTCTTGCAGATTCACTGTGCACAGTGCTTGTTTCTGCTGGATTATCTGCTCTCACTCTCCTTCCTGGACAGGCCCTAGTCAATCTTCTCTGTTCCCAGGGCCCACGAGAACCAAAACTCGGAGTCATCAGTGGTCACAAATACTTCATGGGCAACAGCCAGTGTCCAGGCACATGCTCCCCCCTTGGACTTACTTTCTTGTCATTTGGGCCCCTCTGAGAACAGTTCTTGTCCTGAAGACTCACCTGTGCATTTGCTTTTGGGTCTCAGCTATCACTTTCAGATACTCCATGACTGAGGTTTTAGGAGCAGCATGACGTCTACAATACTGTCAGAAAGAGAAGTTTCCTTGTTCAGATGTATCCAGTGAAATCATCATACCAACTGAGATTGGAAGCATTTTCAAAATTGTAATCTTTTCTAACATAAATTTTAATTAGTTGAGCTTGCACATGCACACACACACACACACACACACACACACACACACACACGGAGTTCCAGGGCTGAAACTAGCTGGGAATGCTGATATAATAGAAGTTATGGGAAAGCCCTGCCTTCCCACTGGAGAAAATCCACATTGACTCTCTTAGGACTTAGATCCCAAGGTGAACTAAAAGGTATTTTTTTAAACTCATGGGATTAGGTGCCATACACTTTCTAGTGCTAAAAGGTGAGATTTTCAGAGTATGTTTTTTCATCATAATTAATTAAAATAAAATCTTAATCCCTCTCCCATCTTAGTTCTTACAGTTTAAAAATGTTTCTGTACAATTTCTTTGAAACAACCATAAGGAAATAGATGAAAAGAGAGAACCTTCCCAGAACAAACTAAAAGAATCTGCAGTGTTGGTTAAGTGCTTGCTGTTGGACCAGCTCTTTTGCCTGATCTCTCACACCTTCTTTAGTTATTGATGCCAGGGCCCAGTCTCCTGAAATGTCGCTATGTTTTCTCTAAGTCTGTAAAAACTGGGTCCAACCATTGCATTTTAGAGTGGATAAAGTTATGTAACATAGAAGTGCTCATGTTGAAATGTGATTTTTTTTTCAGTTGTTGATATCTTGATTATTATTATTATCATTTCTAGTGCAGTAACTTCACTAAATCACTTAGGGTATTTGAAAGGAGTTCAATACCCCCTCCCCTCTCTCACACTCTGTTCTAATTTCAGGCCAGGTCAGGAGGAGAAATAAAACATAACTCTGCTCTTTCCTAGTCATGCTTTGCTTGTATGCCAGATACAGAAAAGAGAAGTACTCCAATTCAGGTGGTCATGTTTTCAACCTTCTTAGAGTTATAAATGTATCATATTCCCATAAGAAAATTATTAACAGGGTTTAGAAAAATGTCTCTAAAATTTGACTGCCAGAACCACTCGTTCACCCACTGGCCACAGGGGCCCTGAAGGTCTCAGCATTTGGACAGAGTCTCTGCAGGTAGATGCCAACCAGCATGCCTGCCCAGACCCATGCCAAGGGGCAAGAGAATACTGGCCCCTGTAACTCCCTGATTTAGCTACAGCATTCACTGCCGCCAGAAGAGTTGTTAGTAATTGTAAAGAAATACTATGAAAACTCTTGAATTGCAACCAAAGATGAGAGAGGATAAGAGTAGCCAAAAAAAGCATCAGCTGTGGAAGTAGTTTTGGCCCCTCAGTTGACATGTGATTCAGGGAATGGCATATTTTCTCTTGGGCTTCATTTTCTTTCTGTTTGAAATAAAAAGGCTGTGCTGATTACTAATCTGGTATCTTCAGGCGCTATCATATCAAGTTGTAAATTAAAAAACAAAACAAAACTGAAAATGTTGAGATGTAGCCCATGGACACCAGTGAGGAAGGCCTCTCTTCTCAGGCATGTGGAGGAGCTGAATCAGACAGGTCCAGACTGCATGGAGCAGGAAGACGTTCAGACAGCTGCGTCCCATGCTAGTACTTGCTTCCTCATCCATAAACCCAGCAGGTGAACCATAAGAAGTCTTTGGACAGCTAGACCCACCTAACCCAAATCCAAACAGGTTTCAAGGTGGCTCCTCACACTCTGCAGTCAGCCAACACTATTCCTTGCAGTTTCTCCTTCAGGAGCAACAAATACGAATTCAGGGTTGATGACTGCAAAGCTGTGTGGCTTCTGGGGGATCTTTTAATCCCTTCCCCTCCTGACTTCCATCTTTCTCAGGAGCTCTAAAGGTGCTTTAGAAACCCAGTGAACTCTCCAAACATGGTTGACCAAGAAGGGAGTGGCGGGGTGGTAACGCAGCCTGTCAACACAGCCGCAGACCGTGAAAATCGTCTGCAGACTGTGGACACTGGTTTTTTATTTGAGAAAATGGATCTCCAGAGAAGATGAATGGTGAGCATAGTCTTTCATGGTGCACAAAGAAGAACGTCAAACAAAATCTCAAAGCAAATATTTGTCACAGTGTTCCTCCCCCTTTCCATGGGACTACACAGCTTCTTCAGAGCTTGTAACTGGAGACCCACATGCAAAATATAATCATTTCACTACATTATGAGAAGCGTTATGGTTGTGAGATTTGGGGCAAGTTTCCCCATGTGTAAAGTGGGATTATAAATAAAACCCATCTGAATTTGCAAGGGTTGTTAATCATACATTTCTATGTACTGGGCAGTATCTGCTAACTGGCAGGCACCCAATGAACACCTGTGCCCTTGATCTTCCATTCTTCACTTTGATGTCCTCCCAGACCTGGCCCTCTGTCAGGAGTCTGAGTGCAGATCCCGTCTCAGTGTCTGAGTTCATCTCCTGTTGCTCCTCTGCTCTTTCCACCTCTTCATTCGGGAGGCATCACTATGTTATTCACATCCTCACTTGGAGCGAGCTCTTTTGAGAAATTGTCTAAAATGGCACCATCTAAATCCAGTACCTTCCTATCCTTTTCTACTGCAGCAGGCTGTTTTCTTCTCTGGATAACTCTCAGGATAATACATGCATGAGTGTTCAGTTGCTTCAGTCGTGTCTGACTCCGTGTCTGATTCTTTGTGACCCCATGGACTGTAGCCCTCCAGGGTCCTCTGTCCATGTGATTCTGCAGGCAGGAATACTGGAGTGGGTTGCCATTTTCTTCTCCAGAGGATAATATATACATTTACGTTTATCTGTTTTATATCTCAGTTATGTGTATTCCTTTAACATGAAGATAGTGGCCACACATCGTACTCATATGTTTCCAGAGCAGCAACATAGAATATATGTGCGCACGTGTGTGTGTGGTGCTGAATCGTGTGTGATTCTTTGCAACCCCATGGACTATAGCCCTTCAGGATCCCCTGTCAATGGGATTTCCCCATCAAGAATACTGGAGTACTTATATCTATCGATATAGATAGATAGATAGATAGATAGATAGATAGATAGATAGATAGATAGA
>NW_024070202.1:75618654-75817002 GCF_014754425.2 Oryx dammah | reverse complement strand
AGATAGATAGATAGATAGATAGATAGATAGATAGATAGATAGATAGAGAGAAAGAAGACATTTATTTTATGAACAGGCTTCTGGTTGTTGGGATGGGCAAATATGAAGCAGACAGGGCAGGGTGGCACAGTGGAAGCTTGGACAGACTTTTTCTCTGCTGAAGTCTTGAGACTAAATTCCTTCTTTGGGAAACCTCAGCCTTTGTTCTTAAGGCCTTTGATTAGATGAGATAATTACCCACATTATGGAAAGTAATCTACTCACCTAAAATCAACCAGTTGTAAATGTTAATCATGTCTGCAAAATTCCTCCACCGCCACATCCGGACTGGCATTTGACCATGCAGCTAGGCACAACGGCCCAGCCTCATTGACATGTGACACTGACTGTCACAAGTGATAACTGCGATTCCCGCACATTGATTCCTGCCAGCACAGATAACATGACTGTGGACCGGCAAGCCCAGCCCCGTAGGATCTCTGAGCCCAGTGGTCCTTTAATGCATCTTGTCTTCTGTCCCTAGCCTACATTGGAGTTTTGACACTCACACTTGGGTGAAGAATCAGGTATCATCCTTGATGTTTCCCTGGTGTATAATTTCCCTCCTGTGAAGCATGAAACAGCTGGTCACTTTGGGTCTGACCATCAGGATCTGAGTTCCAGTCAATTGTCCAGCTTTGTTTGTGTTTGGGGAGATTTCCAGGCCCCTGCCCCCGACCCCAAGCCTCCATCTCACTAGGCTGTGAATGGAGATAGTGATGCTGACCCCAGAACTTGAGTGGGACCGTGTTCATCTTTCTGCTCATGACCTTGGCTCTCTGCTCACATTGGTTGCACTGGATGTGCTCCGAGAGAGAAATCCAGTTATATCTGGAGGCTTTTTCCTTCTCTGTTCAGAGCTGTATTCACCCACCAGAGCAGATAAAGGAGGACCCATATTCCCAGGACACTATGAGAAGGGGGAGGCAGGCCTGGCTCCACTGGGAGGAAACTAACCCCTTCAGCCATCTGAGAAACCTGCTCTGCAGCTGACCAGTTTCTCAGCAAATTCCCCATCTCATATGTTTCTGAGAGAATGCTTCCCAGGCCAGTTTCCTCCTCGACCCTCCCAAGCTTTGCTCTAATTAAAAGCACTAGCTGCTACCTCAAGTGTGGGTTAAAAACAAAAAGAATACATAAAATTTAAAATGCTAAGACCAGAACACAAGATTGTATCACAGCAAATGGAACCTAACCTTTGGCCTTCACTTCTCCTGCACTCTCACAGTAAAAAGGGATTAGTCTTTTTAAGTCAAGTCATTTTTCTTAAAAAAAAAAAAAAGACAAATATCAAACATGTACAGCCATGGAAATGTTTGAAGTTTCTAATGTCCTGATAGTTTATAAACTCCAACTCCCACACATCACATAAAAATGATGAGCTAACCCACTTTTAAATGAAAAAAGAAAAAAAGTTTGGAAGAACTGTTTACACCTCTGTTTGGTTGTTGGGAAAGACTTGAATTCTGAGGGGCAAGAATGTAGCCAGCCCTGCAGAAGTAGCTCAGAGGGTCTCTAGGGCCATGCTTTCTACTGAAGTGACCTGGGAACTGAGGCTCAGAGAGGGGTCAAATGGACTTCCATAGACCTATTTTTGGTCTTATTTATTTGGTGAACGTTTATGGAGCATCTGCTGTATGCCAGAGCTTGTGTAAGCCACTGGGAAAACCAGAATATATACAAGACCACCTCCACCCCATGGAACGCACAGTTGAAGAGACAGTCTATTTGATTCACAGCTGAGGCTGAGGTTTTGTTACCGAAACAATGACAGAACCTTGACAGAAGACTCCTATGAGCACTAGCAAGAGGATTTTCATCTAACTACAAAAGACAAACCACCTCTCCTTCCAGGAGGCAGAAACCTGAGGGTGGAGGTTTCCACACTTTCAACAGGATACATTATGGCTGGGAATATATTGCGTTTCAGGTGAAAGATAATTGTGGACAATGATGCTGAGCAACAGAAAATATGGTAACTTAGGGAGGACTTTAAGAGCCCCTGAGGATGGGACATTAATGCATGAGTTGAGGCAGCAATGATAGGCTGCAGGCACAAGCAGATGTAAGTTTTCAGACAACTGTAAAATGACTCCACAGAGTTTTAGAAATTTCCTGCAGGCAATGGAGAACCACCGACATGGGAGTAAGAGGGACAGACAGAAGTTCATTTTAGAAAGAGACTTTTGGAAGCAGAGAGAACAGATTTGTGAATGGCAGTGTTAGAGCCGGGAGCCAGACAGCAGGCTGGAGGGAGAAAAAAGAGGCACAGTTCCAGCCAGGAAAGAGATGCAGGGGGAGCAGGGGTGTGCAGGAGATTGAATCTTGCCACTGGATGGAGTAGGCTTCTAGGTGCTGGGGGAGGTGGCAGGGTCTCGGAGAAATGGGGCTCACCCATGCCAAGCTCCAAAATAGCTTCAGGAGAGCAACACTCTGATTAGTTGGGAGTAAGAATAAGATACCTGTGAGAATATTTGTGGACAACAGCCCTAGGAGGTCTTGGGGACCAGATCCAGAGTGGTGCTGGGTGGTGGGATTCAGGCTTTTCACTGGCTCTGGGAGTATGTCTCTCCCCCTCAAATAAACCTATCTCCTGGGAATCTCATGGGTGAGATCACACTCTGACCTGAGTCAAGATAAGGGAATGTTTCTGGTTCTGGTTCCAGAGCCAGAAGTCTTTTCTTCAAGTTAAACATTATGAGAAGTAGCCTGTGTCAGCAAATGAAACACATGGGCAGGGATGAAATGCAGTTCCAGAGATCAGAAGAGTTGCAGCACAAAGCACTGATTCTTTCCAAAGAATGCAAGACTCTACCTATATTTGTTTCCTACCGTTACAATCACAAATTATCTCAAAAGGAGACATTTAGAGCAATATAAATTTATCATCTTATGGTTCTGTGAGATCAGAGTCAGCAGTGATCTCACTGAGCTAGAATCAAGTTGTTGGCAGGGTTGGTTCCTTCAAGAGGAGCATCCATTTTCATGCTTTTTTAGCTTCTCGAGGCCACCCACATTCTTTGGCTCATGGCTCCTTCCTCCATCATCAAAACCAGCAACAGTGGGCTGGGTCCTTCTTGTATCCAGTCACTCTGCCCTTTCTCTTCCATTAATAATTAGGGCCCTTTGAGATTGTATTTAGTGCCCACCTGGCTATTATAGAATCATCTCATCTCAGAATCTTTACCTTAATCACATTTGCAGAATCTCTGGCCAGATAAGTTTCCATATTCATGGATGCAGAAATCAGATGTGACACCTTTAGGGAAATCAGACTCCAGAGTGGATAGCTTGCCAACAGCCATGCAGTTTTGAGAAGAAACTCCAGTAAATGTTTCATGTTAAGGGAGAAAAGAGGATTAAATTTTAGGAAACGAAAATCCATTTTCCAAATAGGGAAATTATGTCCCTATATTCTTGGAGAACATGGGGTTAATAGGACTAAAAGTCTCATGATTTGTGTCTCTTTCTTCCAGTTGTGACTTTGGTGCACATCTTGGGCTTGACTAGCAAAGCTCTTATGAGAAAGAGCTGGGCAGCCTCCCTCCCCTTCCATTCCTGCTTTGGTTGTTTCAATTAAGCCTGCAGCATTGGCACCAAGGCTGGAACAGAGTATGTACCTGAGTTAGGGCTGAGCAACAGCAGATGGGGCAAGGCTCCTTGGCCTGGAAACCAGAGAACCCACAGCAGCAGGGAGCTCAGGGAGGGGCTGATCTAGGAGAAGGGAGAGGCAAGTAAAGCTTCAGTGCCACACAGATGAAGAAAGACAGCCTAGAGAGGTGATGTAGGAGATGATGTGACTAAGCCCAAACAGCAGGAAAGGGTTGCATCCAGGGTTGGGTATAGGAAAGGGGAATAGTTTGGGTGCTGTGTGCAGGAGGGGAGCACTGCTGGAAGATGTGAAGCGCAGAAAGGCCAGTCTGCTGCTGAGAGTGGAGAAGATCCTGTTCTCACCCTCTTCCTGTGCATCCCACCAGATACTCTTGGCTAGGAGGCCTTGGCCAGGCCTAGGGCCCATAAGACAGAACAGAACAGACAAGACAGAACAGAAACTCCCTCCCAGCGACAAGGGACCTCATTGGCTTTTTTCCTCTAGTCTCCACCTGGCCACCTGGCCTGCTGGACCAGGCTGCAGATGTAATGCTATACTTCTGGGGGCAGTCACCTAACCTGAAAGCCTGTCTCTTCTACAGGATTGTGAGCTGGTCCAGTTACAACTGCCCCTTCAGATGGAGCTTGAAGGTGAGGGTGGTGCAGAGCTGGATCCCTAACACCTAGAGTGATGATGCACAGAAACAGAAATACATGTGGGTTAAGGCTGTCTGTTGCCAAGGCATAACCAAGACTGCTGCTTCTCTTGTAAAAATTACAACTAAAGCCATATTCACACTAGCTCCTTTAGAAGATAAACTTTTTAAGCCAAGGATTAAATAAATGTTGTATATTCAAGTTCCAGGTGGGATAAACCTACATGTTAATATTGTTGGTGAAAAATTCTACTTTACAAATATTTCTTTAATGACATCTTTTACTTTTAGAATAAACCCCAATCAAGAAATATTTTGTTTTAAAAACTAATATTGATAGTATGTACGAGGGACTAGACTAAGCATTTTAAATACAGTCCTTTCTTTAACCACAGCTGTGTAAGAAAATTGATTTCATTTTCCCTAGCACATAAGATAAAAAATAACATAAAACTTCACATGAGACAAAAATTCAGACAAATGTATTTATGAACACAGATATGAAAATAATAGATGAACATACCAGCAAATTGAATTAAATAGTATGTTAAAATATTGATTGTTATCATCATATAGGGTTTCACTTACAAATGAAGTGATCACCTATTTTTATATTGATAAACCACTTATAATAATTAATTTTCTAATAAAAATGAACTTGAAATAATCAGATATCTAGTTGTGATTAAAAATTATTAAACCTGGAACATGATCATGAATATCTACCACACAGCAACGAAAAGTCTACTTTTCTGCGACATAGTTAAATCTCATTTATTGCAATCAGAAAATATTACGTGCATCCTTATGGGTATTTAATTTTATTCTGGAAGTGCTAGCAAATGAAAAAGGTTGAAAAAGAAACAGATTCTAGAAAGAAACAGATAAATACTATTATTTACAGATTATATGATCATAAAATTATATACCTAATATATTTAAATATTATTGTCAGATTTTTTTAAGGGTAGGGTATAGTGATCAGATCCCTTTCTGGATCACAGCCTTGTTGTGGCGAAGGCACTTGTGTAATACAATGAAGCTATGAACCATGCCGTGAAGAGCCACCCAAGATGGATGGGTCATTGTGAAGAGTTCTGACAAAATATGATCACCTTACCTGTCTCCTGAGAAACTTGTATGTGGATTAAGGAGCAACAGTTAAAATCAGACATGGAACAACAGACTGGTTCAAATTTGGGAAAGGAGTATGAGAAAGCTATATCTTGTCACCTTGCTTATTTAACTTATTTGCAGAGTACATCATGCAAAATGCCTGACTGGATGAATAACAAGCTGGAATCAAGATTGCCAGGAGAAATATCAACAACCTCACATATGCAGGTGATGACATTCTTTGGCAGAAAATGAAGAGGAACTAAAGAACCTCTTGATGAAGGTGAGAGAGCAGAGTGACATAGCTGGCTTAAAACTCAACATTCAAAAAACTAAGATCAGAGTATCCAATCCCATTAAGTCACAGCATATAGAAGGGGAAAAAGTGGAAGCAATGAGAGATTTTCTTTTCTTGGGTTCTAAAATCACTGTGAATGGTGACTGCAGCCATGAAATTAAAGAATGCTTGCTCCTTGGAAAAAAACTATGACAAACCTAGATAGTGTATTTAAAAGCAGACATCACTTTGCTGGCAAAGGTTCATATAGTCAAAACTATGGTTTTTCCAGTAGTCATGTGCAGGTGTGAGAGCTGGACCCTAAAGAAGGCTGAGCACCGAAGAATTGATGATTTCCAATCGCACTCCTGGAGAAGATTTTTGAGAGTCTCTTGAACTATAAGGAGATCAAATCAGTCAATCCTAAAGGCTATCAAGCTTGAATATTCATTGGATATTGAATGAATGATGCTGAAGCTGAAGCTCCAATACTCCATGCCCACCTGTGAAAAGCCAACTCATTGGAAAAGACCCTGATGCTGGGAAAGCATGCGGGCAGGAGGCAAAGAGGGTGACAGAGGATGAAATGGTTTGATAGCATCACTGACTCAATGCACATGAATCTGAGCAAACTCTGGGAGATAGTGGAGGACAGAGGAGCCTGTTATGCTACAGTGCATGGGATAACAGAGTTGAACACACACGACTTAGCAACTGAACAACAAAAACAACAACACAGTGATCAGAATTAAAAAAAAAAAAAACAGAAAATAATAGCTTCATGAGATTTCAGCAATATTATGAAAATACTCAAACAGAAACAAAGGACTCTTTCCAAAACAGTAACATGGAAACCTACATCCAGTTCAGTTCAGTCGTTCAGTTGTGTCTGAATCTTTGAGACCCCATGGACTGCAGCATGCCAGGCTTCCCTGTCCATCACCAACTCCCAGAGCTTACTCAAACTCATGTCCATCGAGTCAGTGATGCCATCCAGCCATCTCATACTCTGTCTTCCCTTCTCCTCTCACCTTCAATCTTCCCCAGCATCAGAGTCTTTACCAATGAGTCAGTTCTTCACATCAGGTTGCCTAAGTATTGGAGTTTCAGCTTCAGCATCAGTCCTTCCAATGAAGGAAACAATGCCTCTGCTTTTTAATATGCTATCTAGGTTGGTCATAACTTTTCTTCCAAGGAGCAAGCGTTTTTTAATTTCATGGCTCCGTCACCATTGCAGTGATTTTGGAGCCCCCCAAAATAAAGTCTGTCATTGTTTCCATTGTTTCCTCATCTATTTGCCATGAAGTGATAGGACCAGATTCCATGATCTTCATTTTCTGATTGTTGAGTTTTAACCCAATTTTTTCACTCTCCTCTTTCACTTTCATCAAGAGACTCTTTAGTTCTTCTTTGATTTCTGCCATAAGTGTGGTTTCATTTGCATATGTGAGGTTATTGATATTTCTCCCGGCAAACTTGATTCCAGCTTGTGCTTTATCCAGCCCAGCATTTCTCATGATGTACTCTGCATATAAGTTAAATAAGCAGGGTGACAATATACAGCCTTGACATACTCCTTTCCCTATTTGGAACCAGTCTGTTGTTCCACGTCCAATTCTAACTGTTGCTTCTTGACTTGCATACAGATTTCTCAGGAGGCAGGTCAGGTGGTCTGGTATTCCCATCTCTTTCAGAATTTTCCACAGTTTGTGGTGATCCACACAGTCAAAGCCTTTGGCATAACTTACATTGCCATATGTAAAATAGATAGCCAATGAGAATTTGCTGTATGGCTCAGGAAAATCAAACAGGGGTTCTGAATCAATCTAGAGGGGTGAGATGAGGGTGGCAGATGGGAGGGACGTTCAAAAGGGAGGGGATCTATGTATACCTATGGCTGATTCATGCTGAGATTTCACAGAAAACAGGAAAATGCCATAAAGAAATTATCTTTCAATAAAATAATAAATTTAAAAAAGTGTTCTCTCTGAATTGATTAAGAGTTGTAGGTGTATGTCTAATAATTCACATGATGCCTTCAACTCTCCAGAAAACCAATAACAGGAGTGAAAAATCCTGCCTTGGATCATGCCCGTGTTCTGCTTCCAGAGCTCCTGAAAAGGCACACAGAGGTTGAAAGAAAGAGAAAAGATTGGGGCCAAGCATGAGCTATCCTTGAGAATGTGCCAATTCAAATTTATTTATCCCTGATAATTACAGTAATTTTCACATCACAGCTTTACTTGACATGTCTATTGTTTCCTTCTCTCTAAAACCCTGATAACACCTTTTAAGATAACCTTCCCCTCTGCTCATTCTTTCTCAGAGCTCTGAGCTCATGAGCAAGCTATGTATGCATCACAGATTAAGCAGTCAAATTGGCTGCCTGAACCATTTACCTAAGGTAAATCACAAACGCATCAGCTCCTCCAGGGCACAGTTTGTGGTGGAACTTTTCATCACATTCGTGAAGCTGCAAAACTCAAGTTTAAAGGTGAATTGTCCAAAAAAGGAATGATGGTTACGAAATTAGTGCCAGAGCCTAGGGGGTGAAAGAGAAAAGCTGAAAAGTTTCTGTTCCTTAGCAATCACTTTTTTATTTTAAATTTTAAATCAAGATTAGATGTTTGCACCTCTAGACTAACTAAGTATTTATTGAAATGATGACATAGTGAATCTTTCTGGATCCAGCTCAAAGGGATGGATTGATTCCTTCAATTTTTGTGCAGATTACTGGCCTCTCTCTCTGTTGGAGGCAAGGAGGCTTAAACAAATAATTATATAATACATCTAAATATACAATAGCTGTCCTAAGTAACTAAATTCTAATACTCTGTAAGTGCACAATGTGCTATGTGGGTATAAAGAAGGAGTAGAAATCCCTGACCCAGAAATACCAGGGGAATCTTCCCTAGAGAAGTGATTATCTGGGTCATGAAGATCTTTTTTGTACAGTTCTTCTGTGTATTCTTGCCACCTCTTCTTAATATTTTCTTCTTCTGTTAGGTCCAGACCATTTCTGTCCTTTATCGAGCCCATCTTTGCATGAAATGTTCCCTTGGTATCTCTAATTTTCTTGACGAGATCTCTAGTCTTTCCCATTCTGTTCTTTTCCTCTATTTCTTTGCATTGATCGCTGAGGAAGGCTTTCTTATCTCTTCTTGCTATTCTTTGGAACTCTGCATTCAGATGCTTGTATCTTTCCTTTTCGCCTCTCTTCTTTTCACAGCTACTTGTAAGGCCTCCGCAGACAGCCATTTTGCTTTTTTGCGTTTCTTTTCCATGGGGATGGTCTTGAGCCCTGTCTCCTATACAATGTCACGAACCTCATTCCATAGTTCATCAGGCACTCTATCTATCAGATCTAGGCCCTTAAATCTATTTCTCACTTCCACTGTATAATCATAAGGGATTTGATTTAGGTCATACCTGAATGGTCTAGTGGTTTTCCCTACTTTCTTCAATTTGAGTCTGAATTTGGTAATAAGGAGTTCATGATCTGAGCCACAGTCAGCTGCTGGTCTTGTTTTTGTTGGCTGTATAGAGCTTCTCCATCTTTGGCTGCAAAGAATATAATCAATCTGATTTTGGTGTTGACCATCTGGTGATGTCCATGTGCAGAGTCTTCTCTTGTGTTGTTGGAAGAGGGTGTTTGCTATGACCAGTGCATTTTCTTGGCAAAACTCTATTAGTCTTTGCCCTGCTTCATTCCGCATTCCAAGGCCAAATTTGCCTATTACTCCAGGTGTTTCTTGACTTCCTACTTTTGCATTCCAGTCCCCTATAATGAAAAGGACATCTTTTTTGGGTGTTAGTTCTAAAAGGTCTTGTATGTCTTCATAGACCCGCTCAACTTCAGCTTCTTCAGCATTACTGGTTGGGGCATAGACTTGGATAACTGTGATATTGAATGGTTTGCCTTGGAGATGAACAGAGATAATTCTGTCGTTTTTGAGACTGCATCCAAGTACTGCATTTCAGACTCTTCTGTTGACCACGATGGCTACTCCATTTCTTCTGAGCCAATTATCCTGGAATGTGAAGTCAAGTGGGCCTTGGAAAGCATCATTATGAACAAAGCTAGTGGAGGTGATGAAATTCCAGTTGAGCTATTTCAAATCCTGAAAGATGATGCTGTCAAAGTGCTGCACTCAATGTGACAGGAAATTTGGAAAACTCAGCAGTGGGCACAGGACTGGAAAAGGTCAGTTTTCATTCCAATCCCAAAGAAAGGCAATGCCAAAGAGTGCTCAAACTACTGCACAATTGCACTCATCTCACATGCTAGTAAAGTAATGCTCAAAATTCTCCAAGCCAGGCTTCAGCAATACGTGAACCGTGAACTTCCTGATGTTCAAGCTGGTTTTAGAAAAGGCTGAGGAACCAGAGATCAAATTGCCAACATCCACTGGGTCATGGAAAAAGCAAGAGAGTTCCATAAAAACATCTACTTCTGTTTTATTGACTATGCCAAAGCCTTTGACTGTGTGGATCAAAATAAACTGTGGAAAATTCTTCAAGAGATGGGAATACCAGATCACTTGACCTGCCTCTTGAGAAATTTGTATGCAGGTCAGGAAGCAACAGTTAGAACTGGACATGGAACAACAGACTGGTTCCAAATAGGAAAAGGAGTACGTCCAGGCTGTATATCGTCACCCTGCTTATTTAACTTATATGCAGAGTACATCATGAAAAATGCTGGACTGGAAGAAACACAAGCTGGAATCAAGATTGCCGGGAGAAATATCAATAACCTCAGATATGCAGATGACACCACCCTTATGGCAGAAAGTGAAGAGGAACTCAAAAGCCTCTTGATGAAAGTGAAAGTGGAGAGTGAAAAAGTTGGCCTAAAGCTCAACATTCAGAAAACGAAGATCATGGCATCTGGTCTCATCACCTCATGGGAAATAGATCGGGAAATGGTGGAAACAGTGTCAGACTTCATTTTGGGGGGCTCCAAAATCACTGCAGATGGTGATTGCAGCCATGAAATTACAAGACACTTACTCCTTGGAATAAAAGTTATGACCAACCTATACAGTATATTCAAAAGCAGAGACATTACTTTGCTGACTAAGGTCCCAGATGGTAAAGCATCTGCCAGCAATACAGGAGACCTGGGTTCGATCCCTGGGTCAGGAAGATCCCCTGGAGAAGGAAATGGCAACCCACTCCAGTATTCTTGCCTGGAAAATTCCATGGACTGGTAAGCTAGAGTCCATGGGGTCACAAAGAGTTGGACACGACTGAGTGACTTGACAAAAAAGTCAAGGCTATGGTTTTTCCTCTGGTCATGTATGGATGTGAGAGCTGGACTGTGAAGAAGGCTGAGTGCTGAAGAATGGATGCTTTTGAACTGTGGTGTTGGAGAAGACTCGTGCGAGTCCCTTGGACTGCAAGGAGATCCAACCAATCCATTCTGAAGGAGATCAGCCCTGGGATTTCCTTGGAAGGAATGATGCTAAAGCTGAAATTCCAGTACTTTGGCCACCTCATGCAAAGAGTTGACTCATTGGAAAAGACTCTGATGCTGGGAGGGATTGGGGACAGGAGGAGAAGGGGACGACAGAGGATGAGATGGCTGGATGGCATCACTGACTTGATGGGCGTGAGTCTGAGTGAACTCTGGGAGTTGGCGATGGTCAGGAAGGCCTGGCATGCTGCGATTCATGGGGTCGCAAAGAGTCGGACATGTCTGAGCGACTGAAATGAACTGAACTGAAAGAAATGATAAGAAATTTTTTCAAAAATCAAGGCCATTTAGATGAAAATCTAATGGAATCAATTGGCTGAAGTTACAATGGGGAGTGAATTGAAGAGAATGGTATTTGAGAAGGAAAGAACTTACAATGACATGGGGTTGGGAGAAAGCTTGGGGTGCACACCGAGAGGAACAGCATGTGGCTGGCCAGTGTGACACAAGGGTTGAGGTGTCTTGCAGGGCATTTGAAGACACGTTTTCTCTGTCCTGAGGGATGGGCAAAGCTCTCCATATGCTTTCCCAGGGACAGAATCATACGATGATTTGTATCAAAGGTGAATTGCAGCCACATAGAAAATAGAGAGGGAATGCAGTCTTTGTAGGAAGGTCAAGGGTGGCTCTTTAGAGTGAAGGATGTACACAGAGACTGGAGAGATCCAGGAGTGGAATCTTTAGGATTTGAGAACAGATTTGATGTTCTGGTGAGAGCAGAAGGTGTGAACTTTCCCTGGTTGGATGAGTGGTCCTGCTTTTCACAGAGCCGGTCAGGAACAGGATGGTTTCTATGTAACTATTAGTTGCATTGCAGAGTGTGTGTCAGAGCAAGATTTTAAACAGTTTTTTATATCTTGAATGAGATGATTTTGGATTATCTAAGGCAGTGTTATGAATTAAAACATAACTTCGTGACCTGTCTCTTCATCAGGAGTAATTGAAACTGTGGGATAAGACATGATGGATAGAAGAACAGAAGAGGAGGATGACTCAGGAGGATGCTGACATTTGGTTGGCATATAAAATAACTTGAACTTTCAAAAGATAAGAAAAATGCCAGCCAGAAAAATGAATGGGAGAGGGAAACAGGAAAGCAGGGGTCAGGGAAAGGGAAGCTGGTGTTCGAAGAAAGCGATGTGCCCTTGGGTCAAAGATAATTAGGGCTGGCAAAAGTCAATTTGATGTTTTTTAAAATTATGATTACAGAGTTCATTGTTGACTGGGAGTCAGGAGTCTTAAAACTGGTGCATGTCTGTGTCACCAAATTTCAACAGCATGTTAACACACTTTAGACGTCTTCTCTGAATAATACTTATAAATGAAAATATAAAGTACAGAATATTACAGAAAACAATGGTATTCAGCTATAAGATATTTTAATTGCTGTGATATTTAATGGCAATACCTGTGTTACCAACATTTTAAATACCATTATGTAAAAGTATTGATAATGTAAGTGATATTTTAATAATATAAGGGATATTATTAGTGTAAAAGATCTTCATGACCCAGATAACCATGACAGTGTGGTCACTCAGAGCCAGACATCCTGGAATGCAAAGTCAAGTGGTCCTTAGGAAGCATCACTATGAAAAAAACTAGTGGAGGCTATGGAATTCCAGTTAAGCTATTTCAAATCCTAAAAAAATGATGCTGTGAAAGTCCTGCACTCAATATGCCAGCAAATTTGGAAAACTTGGCAGTGGCCACAGGGCTGGAAAAGATCAGTTTTCATTCCAATCCCAAAGAAAGGCAATGCCAAAGAATGCTCAGTCTACCACACAATTGCACGCATCTCACACATTAGCAAAGTAATGCTCAAAATTCCCCAAGCCAGGCTCAACAGTACGTGAACCATGAACTTCCAGATGTTCATGCTGGTTTTAGAAAAGGCAGAGGAATCAGATCAAATTGCTAACATTTGTTGGCTCATCAGAAAAGCAAGGGAGTTCCTGAAAAACATCTACTTCTGCTTTATTGACTAGGCCAAAGTCTTTGACTGTGGGGATCACAACAAACTGTAGAAAATTCTGAAAGAGATGGGAATACCAGACCACCTAACCTGCCCCCTGAGAAATCTGTATGCAGGTCAGGAAGCGACAGTTAGAACTGGACATGGAAAAACCAACTGATTCCAAATCGGGAAAGGAGTACATCAAGGTTGTATATTGTCACCCTGCTTATTTAACTTCTATGCAGAGTATATCATGGGAAATGCCAGGCTGGATAATGCACACGCTGAAAGCAAGCTTGCTGGGAGAAATATCAATAATCTCAGATATGCAGATGACATCACCCTTATGGCAGAAACTGAAGAAGAACTAAAGAGCCTCTTGAGGAAAGTGAAAATGGAGAGTGAAAAAGCTGGCTTAAAACTCAACATTTGGAAATCTAAGATCATGGCATTCAGTCCCATCTCTCCATGGCAAATAGATGAGGATACAATGAAAACAGTGACAGACTTTATTTTGGGGGGGCTCCAAAATCACTGCAGATGGTGACTGCAGCCATGAAATTAAAAGACAGTCCTTGGAAGAAAAGTTATGACCAACCTAGATGGCATATTAAAAAGCAGAGATATTATTTTGCCAACAAAGGTCCATCAAAGGTCTAGTCAAAGCTATGGTTTTTCCAGTAGTCAAGTATGGATGTGAGAGTTGGACTATAAAGAAAGCTGAGCACCAAAGAATTGATGCTTTTGAACTGTGGTGCTGAAGAAGACTCTTGAGAGTCCCTTAGACTGCAGGGAGATCCAACCAGTCCATCCTAAAGGAAATCAGTCCTGAATATTCATTGGAAAGACTGATGCTGAAGCTGAAGCTCCAATACTTTGGCCATCTGATGTGAAGAGTTCACTCATTGGGAAAGACCCTGATGCTGGGGAAGATTGAAGGTGGGAGGAGAAGGGGATGACAGAGGATGAGATGGCTGGATAGCGTCACTGACTCGATGGACATGAGTTTGAGTAAGCTCTGGGAGTTGGTGATGGACAGGGAAGCGTGGCATGCTGCAGTCCATGCGGTTGCAAAGAGTCAGACAAGACTGAGTGACTGAACTGAACTGAACTGAACTGAAGTGATATTTTGATATATCTGCAACAACTATAATGTAACATAAATATGTCTATGATTCATGGCAAAAGTAGAAGTGATGCTAATTCCTTTGTGTTTTGTTGCCTATATTCACAACTTAAAGATGGACTATATTTCAATATGATGTTAATGAAAATAAAGATACAATTTTCTCCCCATTCATGGATCTTTAAATTATTTCCATGAATTCCTGAGGTCTGTGAACCTGGGGTTAAGAACACCTACCTTTAAGAGCATCACTATGTGCCTGCAAAGTTGCTTCTGTCGTGTTTCACTCTTTGCAACCCTACAGACTGTAACCCATCAGGCTCCTCTGTCCATGGGATTCTCCAGGCAAGAACACTAGAGTGGGTTGCCATGTCCTCCTCCAGAGGATCTTCCTGGCCCAGGGATTGAACCTGAGTCTCTTATGACTCCTTCATTGGTAGCTGAATTCTTTATCACTAGCACCAGCTTGGAAGTCCTGAGAAGCACCAGTAGTGTGGTATAATGTTGATAGCTGAGAAGAACTGGATTAGAAGAGAAAGGGTGTGAAAGGTGAGGCAATGGAGTCGGAACAGAAATAGCCCTCACGAGGGTGCAAATATGAGGGAGAGGAGAGATGGGGAGGCAGTGGAGGGGATGGTTAAGAGTTTTGCTTTATATTTAGGAGTAAATTTAAGCTCATTTACAAGCAGTAAGAACTTCCCATTGGGAGTGAAAGGTTGATGGACAGGCAGTAAGAAATCATGGGATAAAAAGACTATAATAAATTATATATTTTTTTAAAGAGAGAGATCATGAGTAGTCTGAAGTTCCTTAGAAGACAGAAGGTGTTTCTTACTCACAATGATTCATACTATAAAATATTCCACAAAATATATGGAAGAATAAAGCATATAGTTCCAATATTTATATACAATAATTTTATATTGTAAAAGGTTATCACAGTCCCTTAATGAGGAATTTATATATATATATATAAAATATACTGGATTAATGATATATATAGTATATATATATAGTAGCAAACTGGATTAATTATATAAATGTACTTATAGCAGCAAACTAAGCAATTCTCATTACAGAAGGTAGGTTCAATTACCCTCAATATCTAGTTTGTTACATTTGTAAAGTTTCAAGTTTAAAATGCAAGCATGCTTCAGATATTATTAAAGATAGCCATCTGTACTAAACCTAATTTTGAATTGCTCAGGAGGAAATCAAGAAGAAATCTATGGAACAGTATATTTTAAAAGTAATGTTGAATATTCAGGTAAGATACAGGAAAAACATGTTTTGATTTTAAATCCTAGTGGATTTAAAGAATTAGCAGTTTCTCTCTCAATAAATTTTATCAATTTCCTATTCTTAAGGTCCCTACACATACCAGGGAAATGTTTGAATTATATCAAATTATTTCTTTAGCATTCTCCTTTCATGGTCTAAAAAAAGCTTAGGATTTTTCTGTACCAAACTTTCTCAAATGTTTCTCCCAATACCAACACTGATAAAATCTGTGTTCAGTTTCAAATAAAACTGAAGAATAATGACAATTAATATCAAAACCATGCTGCCTAGGTGTGAAATGCCTATAACTTATTTTTTTCTTACTTCTCCTAGCTCACTGAAAGAAAGATGTAATTCCAGAAATGTTAAGATGCAATAATTGATTGGCTGTAGAAGGAATTGTTGAGGATGATTCTCAAATGTCTCCCTTGAATAATTGGGTGGATATAATTTCTATCGTGGATTAAGATCAATGAGGTCCTGATTAGACTTCTATTCTAGAAAAGTCAAACCCATAGGGACACAGAACAGATTAGATCTGTAGTTGAGGTTAGAGGAAACATTGACTACAAAGATCAGGTTCAGGGAACTTTTAGGGATGATGAGCCTGTTCTGTATCTTGATTGTATTGATGTTTACATATTTTGGAGCTTCCCAGGCAGTGCAGAGGTAAAGAATCTGCCTGCCAATGCCAGAGTCTTGGTTTGGATATGAGTTGGGAAGATACCCTGAAGGAGAACATGGCAATCCATTCCAGTATTCTTGCCTGGAAAATTATATGGACAGAAGATTCTGGTGGGCTACAGCTCATGGGGTTGCAAAGAGTTGGACACAACTGAGCAAGTAGTAGTTACTTGTTTCTATGCACTGGTCAAAACTCACTGCACACCAAACTGGACACCAAAAAGAGTGAGTTTTATTATACATAAAGTAAAAAATAAACTAAAAAATGAGAGAAGCAAAAACAAAAGAGGGTTTACAAAGAGTAAAAATAAAAGAGGACCCAGTAGACAGTAGTATCCCATGATCTTGAAAATAGGAAAGTAGACACATAAGTCAGTTGGAAGAAGGTGAGGCTGTCATCGACAAGCAGCAGGCTTATGGTAGTGGAGGTGAAGCAGCTGTCAGTGGTGACAAAATCTAGGATAGCCTTGGAAATAGGTATTTGAGGAGGATTTGATGAGAAGGTTCTTCAAGGTGGAAATCTCAGAGAAGCCAAGGTCTTGAATGTGTCACCCATACATGTCCCAGGATGATGGCAGAACTTGTTCAGGGTCCAAAGTCATTAAGGGGGCAGGGGGCAACTTTCTGTGAGATACACACTGAGAGGGGTTTGAGGGCTGAGCTGTGTCAGGGAGTGGGGTGGTGGAGTGAAGAGGCATTCATCTCAAGGATTTTATTTTAAGAGGATGAGGAGACAAAGTCTCAGCCCCAACCCACTTTCTGACTAGAAGATATGGGGGGTGAAAGGTGAAGGAATCTTCCTTTGAGGGACTTCAGGAGCAATAGAGACCTCAAGGGAGAACCACCTTTCAGGTTTGATAAAGGGTTAAAGGAAGGCTCTGAGGTGAAGGTGAAGTCCAGACAGCATCAGACACTGACAGAATTTTTATTAAATGGGAGAGCAGTAAGAGGTTATGGTTATGGTAGGTGAGGACAGGCAGGGCACTGGGGATTCTGGTGCTGAAAGGACAGAGTATCTTTTAGATGTTAATGTTAACAACAGGGAGAGAACGTACTGTGCTTGGGACCAGCACTTCCAGAATAATCACAGCAGGAATGACAGCTACCACCAGGGGCTCTGGGTGTCCTAAAAGACTACCTCCTTCTCCCTCATCTGCTTCCAGGTTTTCTGTAAGGGTTTGCATTCATTGCAAGCTCCCTTGAACCAGCGAGACTAGTGACAAACTTTGTATAATGTGCTCAAGGTCATGAATAGACAAGACGCAGAACTGTGAGGCCTATTGTCTTCTCTCGAGTGAGCCAGACCTGGAGCCCTGCCCAGGGTCTACCATATTCTGACTTCTCTGTGATTTTCTTTTGCACAAGGTGCATCACCCTCTGCTTCATATCTATAACTAGAAGATGGAGTCTACCCAGAGCCAGGACTATGCCTTTCTAAAGGAAAAAAGAGAGAGAGAGAGGAGAGAGAGGAGGAGGAGGAGAAAGAAGAAACAGCTAAAACAGAAATGACTCTTCAGAAGTAATATTTTAAATGCCTACATTTCTTTTTTTTTTTTCCACAAAAATACAATGTCTGTTTCCAATCATAAGACGATTTGTTTATGGGATTTATCTCAGGCCTTGTGATCTAATACTATCTATGCGTGCTGTGCTGTGCTAAGTCGCTTCAGTCATGTTTGACATTTTGCAACACTTCTGACTGTAACCCGCCAGGCTCCTCTGTCCAAGGGACTCTCCTGGCTAGAATACTGGAATGGGTTGCCACACCCTCCTCCCTAGGATCTTCCTGACCCAAGGATCCAACCCGTGTCTCTTTTGCTTCCTGCATTGGCAGGCAGGTTCTTTACCACTAGCGCCACCTGGGAAGCCTCAGTAGTGGCTATAATAACCATTAAAACTTGATGATGAGCTTCTTTATTTTTACTTTATTTGCAAGTCTCTGTGACTTTGTGTGTAACCAGATTTGAAGATGACCCCAAAGGCTTAAATGGAAAGACCTTCATGAAGGAGAGACCTGAGCCAAATGACCCTCCTGCCTCATTATTGACCTCTTCCCCTGCCCCACCTGACAGGGCCCCATTGGTTGATTGGTTATAATCTTTAAGTGAAAAATTGATGCAAGTAAGGTCATATTATGTCCTGAGGGCTCACTGTTGGTCATAACCATTCTTATGAATGAATCATATGGATAACATTAGTCATGCTCACTGTTAGTCACATCCATTCTTATGAATGGAAGCATATGGATAATTTTTGCTGCTACTCACAAATGTCCAAAGCTTTTCGTCACATGAGATGTTTTTATTTCTGGATCATTTGAAAAATGGTGTACCACTTTCTTCTGGCATTCATAGCTTCTGATGAGAAATTTGCTATCATTCAAGTTATTTTCCCACTGTAGATAAGATGTTATTTCTTTCACTGCTTTGAGGATATTTTCTTTGTTATCAGAGGTTTGTGGGGGTTTTGATGTGGTTTTCTTTGGGTTTATCCTATTTATAATTCATCCAACTTCATTAATTTGTACTTTCTGTACTTAGTCCAAATTTGATAAGTTTTTAGCCATTATTTCTGGCCAGTGACCTATTAGTTCACTGGGTTTTGTTCATATCCTAACATTGAGACCGTGTTGAAAGGTTGAAGATTTGCTTTAGATTCTGCCCAGCATCCTGATTTCCACTGGGAATTGAAACTTTCCTTCAAATCCCTCATGGGGCTGTGGTGAGTCAGTTAATGCTGCACCCTCAGAGGTCTGGACCAGGAATGACCAGTGTGTGCTGACAGCTGAGTCACAGGTCCAGATGAGCAGAGGGAAGAATGCCATGGGCAATGAGCAATATCAGAGGTTGGTGGCAGAGGGAGCAAGTTTGAATTTGTCCAGCTGGCCTGGATTACATGGCCTGCTCCATGTGACTGGATGGAGTCTTTTAACAGAGTCAGAGGACAGTGGGCAACAATGTTTCCTTCATCTGCTTCTCCAGCTTCAATTTCATGAGAGCGGAAGTTGATCCAACCCTCTTGACACCTTGCAGCAGCTTTGGCCACGTCTGAGTTTTCTTAGTCTGAAGTGTTAGCCACCCCTCCATATCTCCCTGCCCTCAGGAAACTAGGGAAAAAACAAACAAGAGATGACTCTGGAATTTAAGAGCTGGCTTCCTGCTTGCTCTGGCAATAATGTTGTAGGCAAATTGGCAGCTCCCAGCAGCCCTGAACTTCTTATCTGTAAGATAAGGGCCCTGAAAAATAAGCAGAGAAAATTCCTACATAATTCCTAAGTAGTTTGGATCTCACATGAAATGACAGATATAAAAATGCTATTAAAATTCTAAAATGTAATACAAATGTTACCACTTTTCACCCTGAGTTTCCACATAGACTCTCCTATATGTCAACTCTTGGTACCTGAACTGCTAAGCTTCTGGTGTATTCATAGAGTATAGTTAAGACTTTATAAAGACAATAAAAAATTCTTTGAAAACAATAGTCTTATATTGTAGAATGATTTGTGCAGTTAATTTGTGCAGATGTATCTTTTAAAAGCTGTGATTAAGACATGATGCAATTTTGAGGTTAACCCCAAACCCTCCTTAGCTGGCTTCAGCAGTAGAGATGCCATTCTCTTGACATTTGGTTATACTTCTGAAAACAACAGAATGGGAAAGACTAGAGATCTCTTCAAGAAAATTACAGATGACCAAGAGAACACTTCATGCAAAGATGGGCTCAATAAAGGACAGAAATGGTCTGGACCTAACAGAAGCAGAAGATATTAAGAAGAGGTGGCAAGAATACACAGAACTGTACAAAAAAGAGCTTCACAACCCAGATAATCACAATGGTATGATCACTCACCTAGAGCCAGACATCCTGGAATGTGAAGTCAAGTGGGCCTTAGAAAGCATCACTATGAACAAAGCTAGTGGGGGTGATGGAATTCCAGTGGAGCTATTTCAAATCCTGAAAGATGCTGTGAAAGTGCTGCACTCAATATGTCAGCAAATTTGGAAAACTCAGCAGTGGCCACAGCACTGGAAAAGGTCAGTTTTCATTCCAATCCCAAAGAAAGGCAATGCCAAAGAATGCTCAAACTACTGCACAATCACATTTATCTCACACACTAGTAAAGAAATGCTCAAAATTTTCCAAGCCAGGCTTCAACAGGATGTGAACCATGAACTTTCAGAGAGAGAACTTTCAGGCAGAGATCAAATTGCTGACATCTGCTGGATCATCAAAAAAGCAAGAGAGTTCCAGAAAAGCATCTATTTCTACTTTATTGACTATGCCAAAGCCTTTGACTGTGTGGATCATAATAAACTGTGGAAAATTCTTTGAGAGATGGGAATATCAGACCACCTGACCTGCCTCTTGAGAAACCTGTATGGAGGTCAGGAAACAACAGTTAGAACTGGACATGGAACAGACTGGTTCCAAATAGGAAAAGGAGTACGTCAAGGCTGTATATTGTCACCCTGCTTATTTAACTTATATGCAGAGTACATCATGAGAAACGCTGGGCTGGAAGAAGCACAAGCTGGAATCAAGATTGCCAGGAGATATATCAATAACCTCAGATAGGCAGATGACACCACTCTTATGGCAAAAAGTGAAAAGGAACTAAAAAGCCTCTTGATAAAAGTGAAAGAGGACAGTGAAAAGGTTGCCCTAAAGCTCAACATTCAGAAAACAAAGATCATGCCATCTTGTCCCATCACTTCATGGGAAATAGATGGGGAAACAGTGGAAACAGTGTCAGACTTTATCTTTTTGGGCTCCAAAATCACTGCAGATGGTGACTGCAGCCATGAAATTACAAGATGCTTACTCCTTGGAAGAAAAGTTATGACCAACCTAGATAGCATATTCAAAAGCAGAGACATTGCAACAAAGGTCCATTTAGTCAAGGCTATGGTTTCTCCAGTGGTCATGTATGGATGCGAGAGTTGGACTGTGAAGAAGGCTGAACGCCGAAGAATTGATGCTTTTGAACTGTGGTGTTGGAGAAGACTCTTGAGAGTCCCTTGGACTGCAAAGAGATACAACTAGTCCTTCCTAAAAGACCTGGGTGTTCTTTGGAAAGAATGATGCTAAAGCTGAAACCCCAGTACTGTGGCCACCTCATGGGAAGAGCTGACTCATTGGAAAAGACTCTGATGCTGGGAGGGATTGGGGCCAGGAGGAAAAAGGGATGACCTAGGATGAGATGGCTGGATGGCATCACCAACTCGATGGACGTGAGTTTGAGTGAACTCTGGAGATGGTGGTGGACAGGGAGGCCTGGCATGCTGCGATTCATGGGGTCGCAAAGAGTCAGACACAACTGAGCGACTGAAATGAACTGAAATGAACTGCCTATATTTTCTTTAACGCACTGCCTCTGTTTTAGCAAAATATTAGCTCTTTTCTTTCCAATGATGTCTAGGTAAATTATTGTGAATTCTTGGTTTTAATCTGCATTTACTCGAAGTTCCCACATGACTGTTTTCACTGAACACACTTCCCTAGCCCTAGTTGTCACTGTTCTCAGGTTGTCATCATACAGAGCTAAGCAACAGTACAACTGAGGCAGATTCCCCTTCCCCAAGCATACCCTACAGATACCTGCCAGCTTTGCTCTGGTATCAGGATCCCTGCAGTGGCACAAGGGTGCATGGAGAACCCTGGTTTGGGCAGAAAGAATACTGTCCTGACTCCGTGGTCTCTGAAAGCAAGATTTCTCTTACTTAGAAGGCATGGCATGTGTGCTTCCTTCCTTGGTTTATCAGTATTTTTTTTTTCTGAGCTCAGTAAAAGCCTCTGGTGTATACTTTTCAACAGTCTCAGAGAACAAAGAAAGAACTCTCTGAAACTGAAAATATGGCAGTGAAGTGAAAAGCTGAGTAACATGATAGAAAATAACAGAAGGTAGAAAAGAAAAAGGAAATTAGAAGGGGGAAAATGACAAGAAAATTAGCAGATTATCTGGGATTTAGCAACATGCAATCTCCTAAATTTACAGAGAAAATAACAGGTGAAAATTTTTAGAGGATGAGTGAGGATGAAAATATTTATCTTTATTTATCTATTTGCTTGTGTGCGTGCATGCTAAGTCACTTCAGTAGTGTCTGACTCTTTGTGACCCTTTGGACTATAGCCCACCAAGCTCCTCTGTCTAAGGATTCTCCAGGCAAGAATACTGGAGTGGGTGGCCATTCCCTTCTCCAAGAGATTGATCTAACCCCTTGATCTAACTTGCATCTCCTGCTACTCTTGCATTGCAAGTGGATTCTTTATCACTGAACCACCAGGGAAGCCCACCTATTTGTTTATTTTATATCAAATAGTACTAACTTTGGATTTCTGCAGTACTTTAATATTTTTCTAGACAACAGAGGCTCTGAGTAAACTCTTTAATAATGTATTATCACTCAAATTCAAGAGATAAAGGCTCTGGTTTCCCAACCAGTTAGAGTAATGCCACGTCTCATTTCGCCCTGAGAGTCGTAAACAAAGGTAGGTGGGCATGGCCTTACTGCCTTGAGGAAGTCTCTTAATGTAACTAAACACTCTAGGGCTCCAGTGAGTCATGAGGAAAGAAAGTGAGTTGTGCCAGAGACAAAGAAAAGTGGGTGAGCCCTCTGAACCTCACATTATTAAAGATTCATTCTGATGTGGACTGGGTTAAACCACATCTTTCACCTGGTCTATCCAAATCTCGTTTTATACATCTGCAAAATGGGAGCAATATTTTCCATCCTATACTGTCAGATGTGGAAATTACACAGGCTAACACTCATGCAGACCTGGCATGTTGCACACTGAGTAGGACCTGGCCAGCAAAGGAGGGGTGAGAGAGAAGTTCAGACGTGTGAAGGCACAGATGTGTATTGGTGTTACATAGATGACTTTGCTTAAGGATTTTGGCAATTTTGCAAAGGAGGTAGAATATACCACATTGATAATGAGCACAGACTCTGGAGGTGACTGCTGTGGTCAGTTGAGAATGGGGTGCCCACCCCAGGCTAAATTGCAGTTCTGTCCTCAGAGATGGGGGTTGACAGCTGAAAGAGAAAGTAAGCAGAAAATGAGGGAAAATAGAAGAGCTGACTCTTTGGAAAAGACGCTGATGCTGGGAAGGATCAAGGGCAGGAGAAGAAAGGGGTAACAGAGGATTAGATGGTTGGATGGCATCTTTGAATCAATGGACATGAGCTTGAGCAAACTCCATGAGATATTGAAGGAAGGGAAGCCTGGCGTGCTATAGTCCATGGGGTCGCAAAGAGTTGGACGTGACTGAGTGACTGAACAAGATCCTCCACACAGACTCAGAGGAACAGAAAAGTAGTTTTCAGAATGGAGAAATACGCTGCCAGAGGAAACAGAACAAAGCACTTCACTGCTTCCCCACACACCCTCAGCGGAGCCTGACCTCTCGTCAATTCACGGGGTGTGACAAATGCATACATACCTCCAGCCAACCTAATCTGCTGCTGCTGCTGCTAAGTCGCTTCAGTCGTGGCAGACTCTGTGCGACCCCATAGACGGCAGTCCGTCAGGCTCCCCCACCTAATCTAGGGACACACTAATCCTATGATGCAAATGGACCACGTGCGATCACCACACATGCAATGAAAACATCTACAGGAAAGGAGACTAGGGTGGCCCACTGGGACACTCACCCCAGGAGAAACCTGCCTCAGAAAGCAGAGGAGAGTACTGTAGGGGCTGCTGAGGAAAACATATGTCCTGAACAAGATCAATAGCTTTGATGGAGATAAAAGAAAATAAGAAAAAGGTCTTAAAAATTATAAAAAGTAGAGTAAAAATACATGTATACACTGAACAGTCAATGGCTGTCTTTGAAGACTCAGCTGGTTGTTTATTCAGTTCAGTTCAGTTCAGTTCAGTTCAGTTCAGTCACCCAGTTGTGTCCGACTCTTTGCGACCCCATCAATCACAGCACGCCAGGCCTCCCTGTCCATCACCAGCTCCCGGAGTTCACTCACACTCACATTCATCGAGTCAGTGATGCCATCAGCCATCTCATCCTGGGTCGTCCCCTTCTCCTCCTGTCCCCAACCCCTCCCAGCATCAGAGTCTTTTCCGATGAGTCAACTCTTCGCATGAGGTGGCCAAAGTACTGGAATTTCAGCTTTAGCATCATTCCTTCCAAAGAAATGCCAGGACTGATCTCCTTCAGAATGGACGGATTGGATCTCCTTGCAGTCCAAGGGACTCTCAAGAATCTTCTCCAATACCACAGTTCAAAAGCATCAATTCTTTGGCACTCAGCCTTCTTCACAGTCCAACTCTCACATCCATACATGACTACTGGAAAAACCATAGCCTTGACTGGATGGACCTTAGTCAGCAAAGTAATGTCTCTGCTTTTGAATATGCTATCTAGGTTGGTCATAACTTTTCTTCCAAGGAGTAAGTGTCTTTTAATTTCATGGCTTCAATCACCATCTGCAGTGAATTTGGAGCCCCAAAAGATAAAGTCTTCCAATGTTTCTCCATCTATTTCCTATGGAGTGATGGGACCAGAAGCCATGATCTTCATTTTCTGAATGTTGAGCTTTAAGCCAACTTTTTCACTCTCCTCTTTCACTTTCATCAAGAGACTTTTTAGTTCTTCTTCACTTTCTGCCATAAGGGTGGTGTCATCTGCATATCTGAGGTTATTGATATATCTCCTGGCAATCTTGATTCCAGCTTGTGTTTCTTCCAGTCCAGCGTTTCCCATGATGTACTCTGCATAGCAGTTAAATAAGCAGGGTGACAATATACAGCCTTGACATACTCCTTTTCCTATTTGCAACCAGTCTGTTATTCCATGTCCAGTTCTAACTGTTGCTTCCTGGCCTGCATACAGATTTCTCAAGAGGCAGGTCAGGTGGTCTGGTATCCCCATCTGTTTCAGAATTTTCCACAGTTTATTGTGATCCACACAGTCAAAGGCTTTGGCATAGTCAATAAAGCAGAAATAGATGTTTTTCGGGAACTCTCTTGGTTTTTTGATGATCCAGCAGATGTTGGCAATTTGATCTCTGTTTCCTCTGCCTTTTCTAAAACCAGCTTGAACATCAGGAAGTTAACGATTCACGTATTGCTGAAGCCTGGCTTGGAGAATTTTGAGCATTACTTTACTAGCGTGTGGGATGAATATGATTGTGCAGTAGTCTGAGCATTCTTTGCCATTGCCTTTCTTTGGGATTGGAATGAAAACTGACCTTTTCCAGTCCTGTGGCCACTGCTGGCTGTTTATTAGTAGAATAATATTTAAAAAACTTAAAGTGAAAAAAAAAAGTTGGAGAACATGAAAGATAGAAACATTGGCTGTATATCATGAATGTAACATCCAGAAGACCAGGACAAAAATGGCAAAACATTGAAAAAATAATAGAAATAAGTGTCTGGAAGTTAAAGAATAACATGGATGCTTCAGACAAGAGTCCTTAATGCTCTATGGATGTTTGGATGAGCTAGAAAAGAACCTCTGTGCATGTCCGGAGCAATTCAATGAATGCAAAGACAGTAAAAAATGTCTGCAAATCTAGAACTGAAAGTCAAGCTGCACTCAAAGAGACAGATGTTAGTGGCACCCTTCCCTAATACTCAGCTCACCTGATTTCATAATAAATCTCAGGCCTGCCACACCATCACCCTGAGGCCTGAGGGGTGCCAGTGCAGTCTCGGCTGCTCTTCTGTTCCACTCTTCTCACCCCGCAGGAGAGTGAGGCAGAGGATGTACACTTCTTCATGCATTTCAGGAGTTTGACTTGCCTGTTTTTCAACAGAGGGAGAGGATGGGAATAGGACCCCATGCCCTGTCACCTCCAGCACGTGGGATCCCCTCATCCTTTTTGGCTGCACTTGGTCTTTGTTGCAGCTGCAGACTTTTTGTTTTGGTTTGCAGGCTTCTCTAGTTGTGGCACGTGGGCTTAGTTGCCCTGCAGCATGTGGGATCTTATTTCTCCAGTGAGGGATTGAACCCATGTCCCCTGCATTGGAAGGCAGATTTTTAACCAATGGACCACCAAGGAAGTCTCTAGGATCCACTCTTTGTGGGTCAGTTCTGACCGCCAAGAAGGTAGCTCTTGAATGTCCCTCTAGCCTGACTAGAATGGGCATGCAGATGTGAATCCCTGGGAGCTGGGGTTGGGGTTGACTGGGTCAGGGTCATTTTGTCAATATTGTCAAAAGACACATTGCAATGATCTGTAGCTTTGTAAGGTGTGGGCCAATGAGTACCATTCCCCACTCCATATGCCCAGCTTTATGTTAGGCCCAGGGTGAGAGGAAAATCCCAATTAAAATGATCTGTGGAGAAATGATTAGAAAACTATTTATAAACATGATGATGGCATCTTGAGCATCATGGGTAGTTTTGATAACTGCAAGATGCTTCTGTTATTCAAGTAATGGGGCTCATTCACTCAAGTTCCCTTGTTTCACAGATTGTTTATTTGGTTTTGCCAATTCCTCACTATTGTAACTACATACTTAAATAACCTCTTATTGTGCAGAGTAAACCTTCAAGGATGCAAACCTGAAGCAAATTTCTTCAGCTCCAATTTTTCCCCTTCCCCTGGGCTGGTGACGTGACTGTACCCACGTCTCATGTGGCAGCAAGCCATGTAAGGTTGCTGCACACACCCAGAGTCCAGACAGAGGGAGGGCCCTGGAGTCTTGCTCTCAGATCTCGAAAGCTTCTGTGTCTCTAGTTCACTGTGACATCCTCTCCCTCAGGCACCAAACCTGAGTGTCCCAGACTCTCAGCCCAAGACAATGCATGATGGATGAAACAAAATAATTCAAAACATTGTCCTCCAATTATTTTTCCTGTTTTTCATGCCATTATCTATCTGCCTATATGTTCATTAATAGTAACACAGTCCCAGTATTTCTAAATTTAGGTGTCATAATTTCTATTTAAGGTTATGCTTTAGTTTGTTTGGGGAGATTGACTACATTTATGATATATATGAAAAATTTTAATTCATGCCTTTGACTTAAAAAATAGAGGAAAACATTTCATTAGACAATATTTTCTCTTGTGCTGATTCAAAAAGCATGGTAATTCTACAGAATGAATTAGTTTACCTAATTTGAAAATAAGGAAAACAGTCTGACAGGTATCCAAGCACTTTTAAGATACATTTAAATATACCAAATTGCAGTGTGGTTTTTCAATATGCTACTTATAAATATACTGAGTTTTATTTAACAACCAGTTGAAACATACTTCCTCACATGGAAACTGTTTAAATAATTTAGTGGTCAAAATTCTTAAATGAAAATAATATCATAAAATTCCATTGAAAACAATGATGCCTTTTGGGGATTGATTCACTTCATATGTATTTAATACAATAATTTTTAAGACTATGGAGTAGCTGAAAGAATTAAAATAATACCCTATAATGGACAGCATTTAATATAATTGAAATGTATTACACTTCTTTTTGTAGTTATCACTTCATTATTCACTTGTGCCCTGTAAAACCATAAAAATATATATAAGAACAAATTATCCAACTTATGATCAACTAATTTACAGGCACCCCACATAAGAACAGTCAGCGTTTCCTTTGCCATTTCTATGCACAAGGGACATTGCCTTTTTTCTCTGCAGACCTCCCACCCAAGTCTGGACAGAAATCAAAGTTTGTCTTTCAGCCAATTTCCTTCATTGGCATAAAATTGCATTTCTTGTGGGACCAGGTTTTTTTTTTTTTTACCTGAACTGATATCTTAACCACAGTTGAATGCACAAGAAGTAAAAGCTTATTCCAAACTTGACCATTTACTAAATGATCCCTTTAAAGTTTTCTACAAAATTATAAAATCTGGAAGGCTGGGGTAAGTAGTAGGGTCTATGCAGATGTCCAGGCTGTCAGTTCAGTTCAGTAGCTCAGTCATGTCTGACTCTTTGCGACCCCATGAATCACAGCATGCCAGGCCTCCCTGTCCATCACCAGCTCCCGGAGTTCACTCAGACTCACGTCCATCGAGTCAGTGATGCCATCCAGCCATCTCATCCTCTGTCGTCCCCTTCTCCTCCTGCCCCCAATCCCTCCCAGCATCAGAGTCTTTTCCAATGAGTCAACTCTTCACATGAGGTGGCCAAAGGACTGGAGCTTCAGCTTTAGCATCATTCCTTCCAAGGAAATCCCAGGGCTGATCTCCTTCAGAATGGACTGGTTGGATCTCCTTGCAATCCAAGGGACTCTCAAGAGTCTTCTCCAACACCACAGTTCAAAAGCATCAATTCTTTGGCTCTCAGCCTTCTTCACAGTCCAACTCTCACATCCATACATGACTACTGGAAAAACCATAGCCTTGACTAGACGGACCTTAGTCGGCAAAGTAATGTCTCTGCTTTTGAATATGCTATCTAGGTTGGTCATAACTTTTCTTCCAAGGAGTAAGTGTCTTTTAATTTCATGGCTGCAATCACCATCTGCAGTGATTTTGGAACCCAGAAAAATAAAGTCTGACACTGTTTCCACTGGTTCCCCATCTATTTGCCATAAAGTAATGGGACCAGATACCATGATCTTAGTTTTCTAAATGTTGAGCTTTAGGCCAACTTTTTCACTCTCCTCTTTCACTTTCATCAAGAGACTTTTTAGTTCCTCTTCACTTTCTGCCATAAGGGTGGTGTCATCTGCATATCTGAGGTTATTGATATTTCTCCCGGCAATCTTGATTCCAGCTTGTCCAGGTTGTAGGAATGATGAATTGAGATGTTGGTGACCATGTCACCCAGTACTTGCCCTAATCTGGAATACAGGGAAGGAAAGATTCCACATACAAGAGAAGGGAAAAGGAGAGAGGCCCAGTATTATTTGCATCCCTGGGTCACTGTTCCTGAACTTGAAGGCATCATTGCCTTCACACATTTGAGTGCCTCAATATTTCCCTGATGAGATCCTTGGTGCTTCTCTAATGACTTCTCTTTTTCACCTAAGCTGGTTTGAAATGAATTTCTGTCACTTACAGTCTTCAGAATCCCAACCGGTAGAATATTGAATGGCTTAGAGTCTGGGACTAGACTCTCTGGGTTTGCTTTACTGTAATAGTTATAAAAATGTGACACTGCTGCTGCTGCTGCTGCGAAGTCACTTCAGTCGCGTCCGACTCTGTGCGACCCCAGAGACGGCAGCCCACCAGGCTCCCCCGTCCCCGGGATTCTCCAGGCAAGAACCCTGGAGTGGGTTGCCATTTCCTTCTCCAGTGCATGAAAGTGAAAAGTGAAAGTGAAGTCTCTCAGTCGTGTCCAACTCTTAGCGACCCCATGGACTGCAACCTACAGGCTCCTCCATCCATGGGATTTTCCAGGCAAGAGTGCTGGAGTGGGGTGCCATTGCCTTCTCCGAATGTGCCACTAGAAGCTGTTATCTCAGCCCCCTCAATGTTAAAAAGGAGAAAAATAATATTATATCACTTCTTGAGTGTATTAACCAAACCCTGGGAAGAGGGGCTGCGTATATTCCATATATTTAAACATATTCATGTACACGTAAAACAGGAAGGAAGAAAAGAATGGTCCTCCTAACGGTAGAAGCCAACTCCTGAATTTCGGAAGACTGATAGAGGTAAAAGCCACTTTGCTCTTATCACAGTAATAACAGAGTCAGGTGGGAAGCATCATGGATACAAAACTAATGGGAGGAAGTTGCATGATGCAAAAGATCTCTAGGTAAGCTCCAAGCATTTCCTCCCAAAGGACTCACTCACCACAACGGTAGACACTCACAGGGCAGAACTTGACAGAGCATGGTTTAACTAAGGGATCGGAGTGAACATCCCCCGTCACAGGGCAACTTGAAGTCAGGGGCATCTGGCATGGTGCTGTCTCTGAGAAGGACACAGCACCATTCTTATGACATCCTCGACAAAGTGCACAGGAATCTATCCGGAGGAAACAATGGACAGACCCATTCCATGGAACAATTGTACTCTCCTCTTCTGGAAGTGTAATGTCGTCAGAGATAAAGAAAGGCTGTAGTTCATTCCAGAATAAAAGAGATTCTTGATTAGATTCTAGTCGAGGAAAATAGCTCTAAAGATTATTGTGACTTTTGTCAAAATTTGAACAAGATCTATCAATTAAACAAGTGTTCATCAACATTAAATTTCCTGAATTTGATCCTGATACTATGGCTGTTTAACACAAATCTCTTTTTGTAACAAGTTCTCACTAAGGTATTGAGGAGCCAGGGGCATGATGACTCCAGACTGCTATCAGATAATTGAGACAAAAATAATATGCCTATTTGTAAATAAGAATGTGTGTCAGAGAAAGACAAATATCATATGATATCACTTACATGTGAAATCTTTTAAAAAATGATACAAATGACTTACTTATAGCACACAGAACTATATTCAGTGTTTTGTAATAACCTATATGGGAAAAATCTGTAAAAGAATAGATACATATATATTTGTAACTGAATTATTTTCCTATATCTAAAAAAACACAGCATTGTAAATCAACTACACTCCAACATAAAAAGTTTAAAAATGCTACCTAGAGATTAAGAAAAGAATAAACATAGAAGAGATTGGATTAAGATGGCAGACAAGTAGGACGTGGAGCTCACTTTCTTTCATAAATAAATCAAAAATACATCTATATGTGAAATGACTCTCACAGAGCATCTACTGGCAGAACAGTGGCAGAAGACTTCCAATTTTTTTTTTTCCCAAAAGAAAATCTCCACCTAAGTGGGTGGGGCAAAAGAGAGAGAGAAATAAAAAGAGGGAGAGCAAAAGGAACGAGGATAGGAAGTGCACCCCTGGGAGGTAGCTATGAAAAAGGGAATGCTTCTGCACATTGGGAAGTCCTCTCACTGGCAGGGACAGAGGGAGACCTTTGGGGCCTGGGAGGAGACTACAGCATTGACTCATGGACAAAGTGAGGACAGGCTGCATAGGTGGTCTGTGCCACCAGGCACTCCCCAGCCTGAGATGCTTGCCTGCTAGGGCGAGTTAGGGCTGAGTGCTAAGGCTTCAACTTTGAAGTTCAGACCCTGAGGAGAGGACTGAATTTGGCTGCATGGAGACAGCCTGAAGGGGCTTGGGTGTGATGCAGCACAACCCAGGGAGTCTGGAAAGAAGTCTGGACCCACCAGAGAGGCAAGAGACCATTGTTGGGAGGCGGGGACATGTGGAGCAAGGGGTGGCCACCATAGGAACTTATTTATCCACATGCTCTCAGGTGGCAGAGAATGAGCAACACGAGCTCCAGGGGCAGGTGTGAGCTGCCACTGCATCTTGGACTCCAGAGGTGGGCGTGGTCCTATAAGCTGGCGCAGATTGCTACCCCAACCTTCCTGGGAGCACACGCAGCCTGCTGCTGCTGCTGCTGCTGCTGAGGGTCCCATGACCAAGAGGCACTAGCTGCTTCTGCATTCTGGGAAAGTACACAGGCCACACACATGCACACCCCCTATTAAGGGGATAATGGCCGGCATATGCTGAGGTGAGGAAAGAGACACCAAAAATAGCCCTTATGTAAAAAAAAAATAATAATAATCAAACCTACATGAGGTACTCAGGGACGCTCCTGCATATAAGTAACCCTCCAAGACAGGAAGAGAAATAAATAATTTCTCAGGTTAGCAAAAACTAAAAGAATACAGCCATACTAAACCTGCCCTAAAAAATCATTGAATAGTCATCTCTAAATAGAGAAGAAACAAGAAGATAAAGAGAAAAATCACAGTTGGTAACTAAATCAGAAATTATTTAGTATACAGATTAAAAAGAAGACTAGTTATGAAAGCAATGATAAACGTAGAAGTATAAAGAGGAAGAGGTAAAACAAGACATAAAAATAATAAAATGCAGGGAAGGGGAGAAGGAAAATGCAAATATTTTTTCTTTTCTTTTTAGAATGTGTTAAAGCCTACATGACTATCAGTCTAATGCAAGCAGTGATAGGAAGAGTTAACATACTTGCAAAACAGGGCAACCACAAATCAAAACATGCAATAGATTCACACACTCCAAAAAAAAACAAACAAAAAGAAGAGAACATAAGCATCAAATAAAAAGAAATCATCAACCACAAAAAGGAAAAAAAAGGAAAAATGAAATATAGAATCGACTGGAAAACAAAGTTCAACATGGCAATGAGTACATTATGTATCAATAATTATCTTAAGAGTCAATGAACTTAAGGCTCCAATCAAAAGACATATAGTGGCATATGAGAAAGAAAAATTTTTAAAGAGCCTACACTATGCTGCCTACAAGAGACGAACCTTAAGGACAAAGGATACACATAGGTTGAAATGAGGGGATGGAAACATATTTCATGCAAGCAAAAGTGACAAGAAAGAGTTTCAATACTCATATCAGACAAAATAGACTTTATAAAAAGCCATAAAGAAAGATAAAGAAGGGCACTGCTGCTGCTGCTAAGTTGCTTCAGTCGTGTTCGACTCTATATAATGATAAAAAGATCAGCATAAGAAGATTTACATTAGTCAACATATAGTACCTATAGGAGAACTGAAATACATAAAATAAACATTAACAGACATAAAGGGAGAATCAATGGGAATACAATAATTGTAGGAAACTCTAATACCCCACTCACATCAGTGGATAGATCTTTTAAACAGAAAATCAATTAGGCAATAGAGATCCTAAGTGATACAATAGAACTGCTTGCTGCTGCTCCTAAGTCACTTCAGTCATGTCTGACTCTGTGCGACCCCATAGACAGCAGCCCAACAGGCTCCGCCGTCCTTGGGATTCTCCAGGCAAGAACACTGGAGTGGGTTGCCATTTCCTTCTCCAATGCATGAAAGTGAAAAGTGAAGTCACTCAGCAGTGTCCAGCTCTTCACGACCCCATGGATTGCAGCCTACGAGGCTCTCTGTCCATGGGATTTTCCAGGCAAGAGTACTGGAGTGGGTTGCCATTGCCTTCTCCAGATACAATAGAACAGTTAGACCTAATTGATATTTTTAGGACATCATACCCCCAAAAAAACAGGATACACATTCTTTTCAAGTACACATGGAATGTTCTATAGGACTGACCACATACTAGGGCACAATACTAACCTTAACAAATTTAAGAGTATAGAAACTATTCCAAGTATCTTCTCTGGTCACAATGGCATGAAACCAAAACTCAACCATAGAAAAGAAATGATAAATAAATGATTACACATAGATGAAACAACATACTACTAAAAACCAAGGTTGATGATAAAATCAAAAAGGAAATTAAAAAATACCTGGAGACAAACAAAAATGAAACACAATCATACAAAATCCATAGGACAGAGCAAAAGCAGATAGAGCGAAGTTTGTAGTGATACAGACCTTCCTCAAAAAATATGAAAAATCTCAAATAAACAACTTAACCTTCCACTTAAAAGAACTAGAAAAAGAAGAACAAACAAAACTAAAGTCAGCAGAAGGAAGCAAATAATAAAGATCAGAGAGAAAAATAAATAAAATAGAGATTAAAAATAGAAAAAAATCAATAAAACCAAGAGCTAGTTCTTTGAAAGGATAAACAAAATTGACAAACCTCTGGCTAGACTCACTGAGAAGAAAAGAGAGTCACTGATGCAGAAGTAGATGTTTTTCTGAAACGCTCTTGCTTTCTCTATGTTCCAAAGAATGTTGGCAATTTGATCTCTGGCTCCACTGCCTCTTCAAAACCCAGCTTTTACATCTGAAAGTTCTGAGTTCACGTACTGTTGAAGCGTATCTTGGAGGATTTTGAGCATTACCTTGCTAGCATGTGAAGTGAGTGCAGATGTACAGAGGTTCGAACATTCTTTGACATTGCCTTTCTTTGGGATTGAAACAAAAACTGACCTTTTCCAGTCCTGTGGCCACGGCTGAGTTTTCCAAATTTGTGCCATATTGATTGCAGCACTTTAACAGAATCATCTTTCAGGATTTTAAATAGCTCAGCTGGAATTCCATCACCTCCACTAGCTTTGTTCATAGTATTGCTTCCTAAGGCCCACTTGACTTCACACTCCAGAATGTCTGGCTGTAGGTGAGTGACCACATCATTGTGGTCATCTGGGTCATTAAGACTTTTCTTGTGTAGTCCTTCTGTGTTTTCTTGCCACCTCTTCTTAATCTCTTTTTCTTCTCTTGTGTCCTTATCATTTCTGTCCTTTCTCATGCCCCTTCTTTCATGAAATGTTCCCTAGATACCTCCAGCTTTCTTGAAGAGAACTCTAATCCTTCCCATTCTGTTGTTTTCCTCTATTTCTTTGTATTGTTCATTTAGAAGGCCTTCTTTTCTCTCCTTGCTATTCTCTGGAATTCCATTGAGTGTCTTTTCCTTTCTCATTGTATGTTAAACTCTTCCTTAATAATGACCACTCATTGATTGTATAACACTAGTCATATACCTTTTCAACTTATGTATTTTATGTTAAATATTATATTAGTTTTAACAGCTTTAGCAGTTATAATAACCTTATGATGTAGGTTCTAGTAACATCTATATTTAGAGCTGAAAAAAACTTGAATGTAAAGTCTTAGTGACTCACCCAAGTTCACACAGCCTTTGAGGAGTAGCTATAAGATTTGATCCAGGGAATCATTCGAGAGTCCATATTCTCAGCACTAGGTTGCATGGTCTTTCATATCTAACAGTGGTCTTTTCCATCATATCTCAACTTATCCTTCAGAGCTTTCTGCTTATTATTTTATTTCACTGTATTTCAAATGATTTCCACAGTTTTCAGTTTTAGTTGCTTAAATCTCTTTTCAGTCATGTCTTATTTGTTCATTAATTCATCTACTGAGGTCCATGTTCATATATTTTATTTCTAGAAGTTTAATTTTCTGAAAAAATCTGCTTACTCTCTTTTAATTATAGAGCATTTCACTCTCATATGTAGCACACACTTTTTTATTGATTGCTTGATACATTGATACATTATTACCAAAGTCCACAATTTACAGCACCTTTCACTCTTTCTGTTGTATAGTACTATAGGTTGTGATAATAGGTATCACTGATTACAATATCATACAGAATAACTAAACTTTTCTAAAATCCCCTGTGCTCTACCTATTCATCCTTCTCTCCCTTCCAATCCATGGAAACTTCTGATCTTTTTACTCTCTTTATAGTTTTGCTTTTTTCAGAATGCCATATAGCTGGAATCAATCAGTATGTGTCCTTTTCAGATTTACTTTTTTTCTTAGAAATATGTATTTAAGAGTCTTCTATGTCTTTTTATGACTTGGTAGTCTATTTACTTTTTTATCATCAAATAATAGTACATTTTGTGGATAAAACACAGTTTGATTATCAATTCACCTATTGAAGGACATCTTAGTTGCTTCCAAGTATTGGCAATTGTAAATAAAGTTGCTATAAACATATGTATAGATTTTTGTGTAGATTCAGGTCTTCAACTCATTTGGGTAAATACCTAATAGCTCAGCAGATGAGTTACATAGTAACACTATGTTTAGTTTTGTTAGAAACTGCCAAATTGTCTTCCAGAGTGGCTGTTCCATTTTTTCATTCCCAAAGCAATAGATAAACATTCTTGTTGTTCCACATCCTTACCAAGATTTGGTATTTTCAGTATTTGTGGTTTGTACCATTCTTATAGATGTGTAACGGTTTCTTACTATAGCTTTTAAATTGCAATTTCCTAATGACATACAGGGGCTTCACTTGTAGCTCAGACCATAAAGAATCTGCCTGCAAGTCAGGAAACCTGGGTTTGATCTTTGGCTCAGAAAGATCCCCTGTAGAAGGGAATGGCTACCCACTCTAGTATTCATGCCTGGAGAATTCCATGGACAGAGGAGCCTGGAGGGCTATAGTTCATGGAGTCACACTGAGTCAGACATGACTGAACATGCACTCATGCATAATGAAATATAACATGAAGCATTTTTTCATATGCTTAATTGGCATTATCATATCCTCTTTGGTGAGGTGTCTGTTATTATATTATCCTATAAATTATTGGGTTGTTGGTTTCCTTGCTGTTGAATATTAAGAAGGGTATATTTTGGTTATAGTCCATCATCACATATATGTTTTGCAAATATTTTAGCTCTATTTGTAGTTTATATTCTCAGTTTCTTAATAGCATCTTTCATAGAGTAGAGATTTTTACTTTTATTGAAGTTTAACTTAATGTATTTTTTCATAGATCATAATTTTGGTGTTGCATCTAAAAAGTCATCATCAAAACCAAGGTCACATAGAATTTACCTCTGTTAACTTCTAGAAGTTGTATAATTTTCCTTTACATTATATGTCTATGATAAGGACACATTTTGAGTTAATTTTGTAAAAAGTATGTTGTGACAGTTGTGTTTGACTCTTTTGCTGTCCCATGAACTGGGGCCCACTGGGCTCCTCTGTCCATGGGATTTCCCAGGCAAGAATACTGGAATCGGTTGCCATTTCCTTTTCCAGGGGATCTTCCCAACCCAGGGATTGAACTTGGGTCTCCCACATTGTAGGCAGATGCTTTACCCTCTGAGCATTCAGGGAAGAAAGAAGTATAATGTCTACATTTAATTCATTTTTTGCATGTGAATGTCTACTTTTTCTAGCACCATTTGTTGAAAAGACAATTCTCTCTTCATTGAGTTGCCTTTTCTTCTTTGTCAAAGATCAGCTGAGTATTCTCATGTAGGCCTATATTGGAGCTCTGTATTCTGTTCCATTGATCTATTTTTCTGTTCTTTCACCAGTACCACATTGCTATGATTAGCATATTTTTGTAGTAAGTTTTATAGTAAGGAGTGTCATTGCTTCCAACTTAATACTTCTCCAGCATTGTGTTGGCTATTTTGGGTATTTTAACTTTTCATATGAATTTTAGAATTCACTTGTTATTAAAAGAGATTTTAGGATTTTAATTTGAATTGCATTGAATATAAATATATATACATATATATTAAGTTGAGAGGTTAAATAAGTAAACCCTTTTTTTAAAGAAATTGCTAATTTAATAAAATGGCTAATTGTGTTTGGGCAATCCAAAGAAGGAATCACAGATGTGACATTTGATCTAGACTTTGAAGACTGTCTAGAAAGAGAAGAGAAATGGAAAATGGAGACTCAGTGTGAAATTCACAGCCTCTCCAAGAGAGCAAGGGGTTTTAAGTGACTAAAGAAAAGTGTGCAAGGGAATCTGGAGAAAAGAGGTGCAAAGTTGAACTTGCACAAGATCATAAGGTATCTCAAATGCTGGGACAGGCATTTGAGATCTTTCCTTGGGAATGCATGATCAGAAATGCATTTTGAAGACTTTGCAGTAGTTCATGTAGGAAGCGTTGGTTACCAGAATTAGCAAAATTAGAATACAATATGCTCAGTTAAATTTGAATTTCAGTTAAAAAATAATTTGTTAAAAGTATATCCCATTCCAACATTGATGACACAGTTACACTAGAAATTCTTTGTTTTTGTTTTTTTTTTTTAATCAAAGATTTGAATATAACTGGGTGCCCTGACAACACAACATATTAGGATCTTTATGTGGCCTGGATTCCCCAGTAACATAGATACTGAAGAACATGTTCTTCAGTTGTTTGCTGCAGTTATAGATCATGTTTACAGTTGTCTTTTGGCTTATAAATTATTTCTCCATTGACCTCAAGTGAAGAAAAAAAAAGGTGGATTTGTTGGTTGTCTTATCGGTTGATAGATTGCTAACAAAGTACTATAGACTGAGTGGTTCATAAGCAACATTTATTTCCCACAGTCACAGAGGCTGGAAGTCCCACTCAAGGTTCCAGCATATTTCCTGTCTCATGAGAGGACTTCTCCATATTCATAGATGACATCTTCTTGCTGTGTCCTCACATGGGAACAGACATAGGCTGTGTCCCACATAGGCTGCCATGGGAAGCAAGCTGGTTGGAACCTAAGTTCAGGGCAATCGACTGCAGGTGAGATCAACCTTTGGACCTGTCTTCTCCCATCATCCTTCCTCCTCCTAATCCTCAGCAACCTTACAGCAATCCTTACAACCTGGGTTGCCTTGCCCATAGATTACTTATTAAATAACCACCAGGTGAAGAAACAGCTATTATTAATTTATTACAAATACAAACTCATACACCCAGGAGATCTATGTCTTTAGGCAACTTTCTTAACAGCTCTAAATACCAGTCTTATAGTGTATACACTAGGCCAGGACTTGTGGTCATTATTTGTTATTTTATTATGAACAATATCTATTCTGCATCCTGTTGGTAACACTAGCAAGATTTTACTTTGGAGGAACCACCAATTAAATTTTTTGTGCTAAATTTTACTGTTCAGTTGAGACTGCCTCTTTCCCAGCTCCAAGTTCACTTTATTCCCTCTATTGGCCATAGGGAGGGTTCTGGGATGGGCATAGTGCCCAGTTAGGACCAATGAGGTATGAATAGAGGTATACTGCATTTCTGGAAGGGAAGAGGTTCCTCACCCACTTCCCACATGAAGTTGGGAGGCTATAGTCCCAGCAGCTATTGGCAGTCACTTTATAATCATGAGAGCAGGGCATGTCTAAAGTTGCAGCCAACCCTGAAGAAAGGGAGCAGAGACAATGAGGAAGGGGAGAACTCAGGTCCTACTAACTTTCTTTGAGTTCTGGGTCACAACTCAGGTGAAGCCACCTAGACAATTTTGTTCTCTGAGCTAATGGTTTTCCAGTTTTATGATTTAGAGACCAGTTTTTGTTTCTTGAAATCAAAATGTCCTCTCATGGGAGTAACTGTATCTGCCTTGCTTTTCTTTAGTTGTTAGAAACAAACAAGATGTTGCCCTCTTAAAGAGTGGTTCTTTTTCTTAGTATAAATGATTATTTTAAAATTTCGGCCAAAATGTTTGTTTTGGTTTTTCCATACGATGTGACAGGAAAACCTGAATGAACTTTTTGGTCAAGCCAAACCCAAGCCAAACACACAGAAATACTATTTTCACAGGGGCTTTGCTGGAAAACCTTGATATGATGAAGCCTGTTGGAGTACTTTACTAAGGTCAAACGATTGACAGCAGCAGTTGTGAAGCTAACCATGTTTATGTTCCCCATAACATAACAATATAAATTTATTTTTTAAATATAGTACAATATTTGATGATATGGTTTCCAAAGATATTCACTTAAACTTTAAAAGTGTCTAGTTTATGAGAAGTTTAAATTGTATATATGGATACATTACATGGCACTCTAAATCTTAAAATAATATAGGAATGGTTAATACTATTCATTTATTTTGCAAATTGTTAATAACTATGCTATATATGTGCTTCCTTCATGGCTCAGTCAGTAAAAAATCTGCCTGTAATGCAGTAGACCTGGGTTTGATTCCTGCGTTAGGAAGATCCCCTGGAGAAGGAATGGCAATCCACTCCAGTGTTCTTGCCTGGAAAATCCCACAGACAGAGGAGCCTGGTGAGCTACAGTCCATGGGGTCACATGAGTCGGACACGACTTAGCAACTAACCCACCACCACCATGCTATATGCAAGGTCCTGTGCTGGGTATTCCAGTTATAGGATTGAACAGTGCAGGTAAACTTTGAAACACTACTGAAATATATCATTAAAAAGGGCTTCCGAGGTGGCGCTAGTGATAATGAGTCCGTCTGCTAATGTGGGAGACACAAAAGATGTGGGTTCGATCCCTGAGCTGAGAAAATCCCCTGGAGTAGGAAATGACAACCCACTCCAGTATTCTTGTGTGGAAAATTCCATGGACAGAGAAGCCTGGCAGGCTCCAGTCCATGGGGTCGCAGAGTCGGACACAACTGAGTGACTTGGCGCACACACACACAAAAGCACAAAAGTTGGAGTACACTCAGCAGAAAATGGATTTTTATAAATCTGAATGAGATGCAGATTGTCAGGCCATCAGGAAACTACAGATCAGGGCCAGGAGGTGGGACCTTTCCTTAAGGCACATATGGATGTGTGCTAACAAAACACTGCTGCTTCCTGAAGGTACTCTCTTCAGGGTAGAAATAGCGCTATGCCAACCTGAGACAGGTGGGCATGAATGCATTCTAGGACAGTAACCTTGTCCAGAATAATCCACCTGGCTAATTGCAGGAGTCAAAACTGACCCATCCATGGTTGGCTATGATTATAAGAAAGTAACCTGTTTGAATTCATCAAATAGTACCCCATGTTGGCCCATGGATTAGAACATTTTCCATCGTGCTTTAATTTAATCATATGTTTCTTTCTTTAATGTGGCCTGGGAAATTACAAGTGACACAGCCCCAAACATGTGGAGCCATGGATAGCTTCCATAAAACAAGAAAATAAACAAATTATTTTTGAATTAGAAAAGATACAGCACAAAGTCTGCTATGATTTTTTGTTTGTTTGTTTGTTTCTTACAAGTGGGAAAAAGAAATCAAATGCAACAAGATTATTTGATCCTCTCCCAGCTTGGCACAAAACATTTACAAAATGTCTGTACCCCTGTCTTTCCAACCTACCCTGCCATTTTTTTAAAAATGAAGTAGAAAAACAAAAAAGATTGTCCCATTCTGTTTTAATATTTAAATTATGGCCTAAAAGACAAACTTTACCAACTGCATCAACTTCCTTCCTGAAATCCTCAGAACTCTGGAATAGTTAAATGTTGGTACATTCTACCTGGACCCAAGCCAAACACACAGAAACAGTATTTTCACAGGGGCTTTGCTGGAAAACCTTGATATAATGAAGCCTGTTGGACTACTTTACTAAGGTCAAATGATTGACAGCAGCAATTGTGAAGCTAACCATGTTTATGTTCCCCAGGGACATTTTTGAACATGGAATACATGGTTAGAGGGATGACTGAATTCATGTTGAACTTGAGTATTTCAGTAAATACCTGAAATTGCATGGCCATATCCATAACACTTGCAGATGAGTGAAGGGATATTCCCACTCCAACCCTGACTCTGCCTGCAATCAATCAAACACACACTGAGAAAGTATCTGTGGTGGTTCAGGTCAAGAGGAAAACTACAATTGAATTGCTAAGACTCCAGAAGCTGTGAGATGATTAGGTACAAACGAGACATGCACTAAAACTGTTGAAATCTCAGGAACTGTTGAAATCTCTAAATCTCAGGTTTAGTTGTTAGGAGACACCTTCACAGGGCAGGGGTTGCCCATGTTTCTGTTCATCTTGTGAGCCTGCATAGCTTTTGTTGGGACTACCTTTTCAAGAAGGTACATAGGGGAAACAGCCTAGGAAGATAGAGACCCTTCCCCTGAAGTGAAGGGAAGGCCTACTATTCAGTGTGTCAAATATAATGTCTCCCCAAGGCCTGAGGGCAGCTGGTTTCTGGTCCATTATAAAACACTGGAGTTTTCCCTCAGTTTGGTGCTTTTCAGCTCTAATGCAAACAGGCCTTATGTGCAGCAGTCACCTGGACTGTTTGCCTTTACCCCATAGGATTTGGGGAGGAGAACAAGAATAGGTGCACCCACAAATCACAGGGAAATATTCCATATCTGGAATATTCCATATCTGATCATTCCATAAATATTCCACGTCTGGAATATTCTATATCTGGTCATTTCATAAATATTCCATATCTGGTCAGAGCATCATGAAGACTGCAGACTGTTAGGATGCTTGTCTCAGGAACATTCAGGCTCAATCAGTGTGTGACAAAGGCAAGACTTTGCAGTGCTACTTCTCCAGGCACCTATGAGGTAGACATTACGGGGATGGGGTTTTACTGGTCCCAGAAAATTCCCTTACCAAATAGTCAGGCTGATGAACCAAACTCCTCACCCTCTTCCTGGTGATCAGGCTGGCCTAGACAAGTTTGCAGAATTACATCTGATTCCTGGTAGTTGTCAGCTAAGTAGAAAGGCCATGGCTAATAGGGTAATCTTGATAGCCGGGTACCTTCAGAGAACACCAGACCACTGTCTGTAACACCCTTTGGCCATCTGCCACTCACTTGGTTAGATAGATCCTGGGGAAATCTATTCTCATTTGGCTTCTGTTTGCATTGGAAAGTCTTTATGAGATGTGTGGTTTTCAAAACCACCTTGAGTTACAAAATTATTTATTCAAGCAAAATTGAATGTGAGGTTTGATCACAGAGAGCTGAGGAGCAAACTTGCCCTGCATGTGTGATCCTGGCTCTTTCCATCCTGTCTCTTCTTAGTCCTCACTTCTCCTGGGACATGAACCTGGAAAAGTGTCAGAACATCACCGTGCAAGGGCACTTGGGGCATTGGTGGAAAACTAGACACCCTCACAGTGTCTTTCAGGCTCCAATAGTCTCTGATTTCCAGATACATGAATCCCACGAGAAAATGAGAGTGAGCGTTTTGTCTGCGGGATCTGTGTGGTTGTTAAGAAGGAAGACTGACATCCATCAAGCTGGAGAATCCATGAGTAATTCATGGGGATCAAGTTCTAATTTGATTCTGGCTATTAATATTTGCCATATTTTCCAGTTGTACTATTTAGAGGGTTTTCTCCATTTCCCTTTCATGCACCACTAAATTTCTCTGCTTGGACCATAGCTCTCTTCCCCTAACCAGCCAAGAGGCTTGATTCCCTGGGGAAGAAACTGTCATAACAGACAGACACAGCCAATGTGGGGTGTTTATACTCAAGAGTATGAACCCCTGTAAGATTTCAAAAGATGTGAGACAGTTTATTTTCCTCCTTCTTCAAATAAATGAAAATCTCACAAGCTGAGGGAGGGAGGAGAGCTGAGCCTTGGAGGAATGGCTCATGGCAGAGTGCAGCCTGGCTCTGTTGGACTGGAATGGTTCCTATCTGTCCCCAAGGTGCCACCTTATAAGCATGATCCATGGTCAGTGACTCTGTTCTCACCTTATAAGGACCATCCATCAGTGCCAAAGGTAATTATATGGCCCAGGAATGAAGTGTTTTTGCTTTAGGCACGTGGAAAGGTAAAGGCGAAGCTCTGCACCCCACCCTGCCAGCCTAGGAGTGAGAGAACCCAGAACTGTGCCAGAACTGTGGCTGCAGCAGTGGCCGGGGCACCCATACCTGCACTGCCCGCATCCTCACATCGCAAGGTGCATTTTCAGCATTGAGGCTCAGTTGTCACCAAGTTGCACACCATCACACTGGCTGGAATGTCCTTGTTCTTCCCGTCTCCTGCTCCTGTCTCTGCTTTTGCTTCAGGACTGGAAGAGCTGGTTGTTTTTGAACAAGCAATGTCTCACTCACAAGTGATGGGGATGTAGCCAGGGAAGACGTTCCAGGAGACATGAATAGCATGCCAACTGCTCCCTGGCAGCTTCCATGCTTTTGCTCTCACTCTAAGATGCCCTCGCCTGCTAATCTCTCCTCCAAAATTGTACAGTAAGGCTCAATTTTGCCCCTTTGGGAGATTTTCATCTCTAGAGAGAATAAAGATCACGTGGTTTCTTCAAAACTGCTAACTGTGCCAGGCTCTGGACTCATGGAAATGGAGGACAGTGAGGCGCCCCTGGTGGAAAATGTTCCTGGACAGGAAGAAGGTGGTGCAACACAGGCCTCCCTCTGCATGATCACTGTAAATAGTTTTCTTTTACAAATCATTATTTCTCTTGTTATTTGCATGGCACACATAAGTGAATAGAGGAGTTGAAAGTATTACTTAAACATGCGGAGAAAGGCATTTGGGTATGAACCAGAGAGCTCTCCCAGTATTCTTTTCTCTTCTTTTTACATTGCAGTGAAATATAGGATTCACATAAAAGAAAGAATATGACCTATGTTCATAGTTAAAAGACCAGCGGCATTCCTTCATCACTAATGGCATCTCTGAAACTCTTCTGGATGCCACTGATCCCAAGAGTTAGCTACCCTCTTGGATTTTGTGTTAATCCTTTTCAATCTTTCAAAAACATATCCATCTCATTTGTAGACATTTCTAAGCCATAGATAGTTTAGTTTTGTCTGTTTTTTTCCATCAATAAATCATATCTTATTGTATGTTTTCTTTGTGCCAAGATCTACCCTTGACATTAATTACTTTAGATTCAACTATGGCAACACAGCTTCATTAACTTTTCAGTAATAGATCATCCAGTTGCATGTATATGCATCAGTATTGTATCCTCCCCACCACAGAGGAACACTGAGGTGATTTCCTGTCTTGCGTATATAGGCCATGTTCCTAGACATGCATTTGTGACACTTGTTCTTGGTGGCATGCCTGGAGATGCACATGCCGTGCCATGGGATAGGCACGTCCTCCACCCTAAGCCTCATTCTAAGCGATGCTAGTTACTGGTGTGGATGCATCCTGAGACCTCAGCCTGAGAGCTCACCCTCCACTCCTGAGACTGTGAGTGCTAGGTAGCACCCTGCCATGTGACTCCTCTCCGATCCCAGCCTTCTTCCTGCACCCCTCCCACTCCCTTTCCATTTCTTCTTCCTTATTTAGTGCCTTTGGCTCCATTTCAGACCTGCCCTCTCTGAATCACACCTTTGGGTTAGTTCCTCAGGTGAGTGACTTTGTATCTGGTACTTCTTCAGAACTCTGTCTTGCTGTATGTTCTGCATTCTATAGAAAAAAGAGATAGGGTGTTTTCCCACTGTTGTTCTGATTCAGACTCTGCAAACTTGCAGCCCAAGAAATGTCCCATTTATTAGTGAATCCACTTGCCTTGGTCAATAGTTTTAACATACAATCATTTTCCCCAAAATGCTCAGTTATCAGAATCTATGGGCTTCCTCAGTGGCTCAGCCATAAAGATTCCACCTGCAATGCAGGAGATGCAGGTACGATCCCTGAGTCAGGAAGATCCCCTGAGGGAGGAAACGGCAACCCACTCCAGTATTCTTGCCTGGGAAATCCCGTGGAGAGAGGAGTCTGACGGTCTATAGTCTACAGTGTTGCAAAGAGTCGAATGCTACTAAGTGGCTCAGCATGCAGGCATAGAGCCTGTGGTTTGATGCTGAGGAAGGAACAAACCAGGGCTTTTTTAGGTGAGGGGGCAGAATAGAAACAAATATCTCTCCACATTAAGTTAGACTTAAGCTATCTTGAATCACTGAGTAAATCAAAGGCAGATTCAGAGGAAACCACATGACCCATGGAAAAACAAGCTCCACTTACCTCTCCCCTCTGGGACTGTTGGCAGTTTTCCCAGGCAAGAGCTGACCACTTGTGAAATGGCTTAACTTTGAAGTTTAAGGGTGGATGAAATCCCAGTCCAAGGTGGCATGGCTCAGGGGTGAGGAAAATTGATATATAAAGAATGGGAAGCCTTTCAATGGCAATTGCTCCTCTTTTTTCTTCTGTTGTGGGTTTTCATGATTATTCTGTTTTGTAGGACAGTATGTGCTTAGGCTGATCTTGAACTGCAGGAAACTTAGACAGGACCCCACACAGCATGTTTAGTGCAGCACAGGAACCACACAAAAGGCCCCCAAAGGAATGAAGATGTGTCAGGAAGCCTTTTACCAAAGGCCATAGAAGTTGCCTGGGGAGGAAGGACCACCTGTCAGTGGGTGGAGAGGTGGGAGCCAGTAGAATTTTCCAATAAAGATTAAGCTCACTCAAGTTCCATTTAACCGTGATACAAACAGGATATTTACCCTAGCCATCCTTCTGAGGCCCTTGGAAATGGCATATGGGTCCAGTTCTACTCATTTTTTTAAAATTTCAATGACAAAAAAATTAAAATAACACTGAGATATAGTAGCCTAGTTCATGTATTTTTTTATGCACCAAGATCAGATTCCTATGTCTCTAGTCTTGGCCATGAGGGCACTGGAGATTGTCTTACTCATGGTTGTGAAACATGATTTTGTCCTGAAGTCAATGAAAGGTCAACCCAGTAAGAGTCTTTCGTAGCTTAAAATGCAATAGAACAAGATGGCCTGCAATTACTGCCACGCTGGTGGGCTCTTGAAGACATGACTCTTCCCTCTTTGGACACCAGAGTCCAGAAGCTTCCAGAATGCAATAATTAACCACAGTTTGAAACAAAGAAAATTGAAATTGACATCTGATAGAATGACCTGGCTTCAGAAGCCCCACTTGCAAGCACAAGGCAGTGCTGGAGCAATTTAAGGGAGCTTTATAATTTATTCAGCTTTAGAGTTTTCCTAATCTTCACAGACAATGCCAAAAAGCCTTTCATCAATCCTTTCTCCTAAATTAGTGGAGCCACTGCCTCACAAAGACCATCGGCAAAGCAGGGACAACAGTTGAGTTAGAAAACATATCAATATTTCACTTGTTTTCTCAACTTGATCTGAGAAATTGGTTGGAATCGCCCATCTAATGGGTTTTCTGGCACACATTTCAGATTATCTTTATTTCAGGCTAGCCAAACCAGGAGACAGTTTTCTTTGCTTTCTCTATAATTATTACTATAATGGACATATTTTCTGGATCAAACATCAGACCCTATTGTCTTAAAAAGATGTGTTACAGTGAGAATACAGCCTGATGACTGAAAGGAATGGAGAAAAATCAGGACTCTGTGGGGAGAACACTGAAGGCAGGACCATACTTCTAACAGTCTAACCCTCTCCTTGCTGAAGCAGTGTCAGCATTCCCTCCCTGTTCTGACCCCAATTTTCAGGCTCTGTAGGCTCTGCTATGCTGCTGCTGCTGCTGCTAAGTCACTTCAGTCGTGTCCAACTCTGTGCGACCCCATAGAGGGCAGCCCACCAGGCTCCCCCGTCCCCGGGATTCTCCAGGCAAGAACACTGGAGTGGGCTGCCATTTTCTTCTCCAGTGCATGAAAGTGAAATGCATATAAGTGAAAGGGAAGCCACTCAGTCGTGTCCAACTCTTAGTGGCCCCATGGACTGCAGCCTACCAGGCTCCTCCATCCATGGGATTTTCCAGGCAAGAGAACTGGAGTGGGGTGCCATTGCCTTCTCCGAGGCTCTGCTATACCAGGGTACTATACCAGGTTACTTCCCAGATCCCCTCTAAAGTTGCCATCCTGCTGTTTGAACAGAAAAATTATTTTATTTAAAAATTTTATCCCAACACTATTTGCTTGAAATCACCCAGTTACTATTTATGAAGGCTTATAATTAAAATAAAAAAAAAACCTAACGGTGTTTGAATTCAGTTCTCATTAGTTTAGAGCCAACGCATGCCATGTGCTATCAAAAGCCATGTTAATAATAAAGGTAGAATAATAAAATTTCTAATTTAAGTTATCATTTCAACTAAACAAACATCCAGTGAGTATTGACTATGTGCCAGGAACTACATATTCTAGAAAAAAGAAACAAGCATTAAACAAAGCTCTTTAAAGAGATATGTATCTTGACTCATGTCCATTTGTCACATATCAACTACCATATAATCAGCTAAGGAATTTCTAATCAAGTTTTCCTTTTCACTTTGTCTAGAGAATAATAAAATGAATTTTCACTGAGAAAAATTTCTTTCCCTTCAATCCCCAGTGAATTGGAGGAGAGGCTGGTCAGGTCCTGTGTGGTCTGAAAGTCATTCAGTTTGAGGCTGTTCATGAAGAAGAAGACTGTAAAACTATGAATATAAAGTTAAGTACAAAACCAAATATTTCATTAGGGTAAGGGTAAAATCACCACAATCAAAAAACTTAAAAATGATAAATACCTCAAACATCACAAAGTCCAGAAAATAGCATAACATTCTTCCTGATTTAACCATAGAATACCTTTTTCCCATATTTTAAATTTTAGGTTGGTGCAAAAGTAATTGCGGCTTTGCATTGTTGAACTTTGCCATTTGATATTGGAATACATTTTTAAATTATACGTCATTATACATCATTTTATGCACATCTCTTGCTTTATTTTTTATTTTTTGCTAATGGCATCACTTGCTGTTTATTTTATGTTTATTTTAAACTCAGGAACTTATGTTAGACAAAAAGCAAATTTGAGCAATTTTTGTGTTTGAATGCAAAATGTGTCTAAAGCAGCAGAGACAGCTCACAACATCAACAATGTATTTGGCCTAGGAACAGCTGATGAAGTACAGGGCAATGGTGGCTCAATAAGTTTTGCAAAGGAGATGAGAGTCTTGAAGACGAGGAGCACAGTGCCTGGCCATCAGGAGTTGACCATGACCAATTGAGAGGATCACTGAAGCTGATCCTCTTATAACTACAGGAGAAACTGCCCCAAAAGTCAACTCTGACCATTTTACAGTCATTTGGCTTTTAAAACAAATTGGAAAGGTGAAAAATCTCAATAAGTGGGTGCCTCATGAGCTGGCCGAAAATAAAAAAAAAATAAAAATTGGTATTTAAAGTGTTGTCTTCTTTTATTCTATGCAACAACAATGAACCATTTCTTGATGGATCGTGACACAACGAGAAATGGATTTTATACAACAACCAATGACTAGCTCAGTGGTTGGACTGAGAAGAAGCTCCAAAGCATTTCCCAAAGTCAAATCTGTACAAAAACAGATCATGGTCACTGTTTGTTGGTCAGCTGCCCATCTAGTCCACTACAACTTTCTGAATTCTGGCAAAACCAATACCTCTGAGAAGTATGCTCAGCAAATACAATGAGATGCACCAAAACTGCAATGGTCAACATAACGGGCCCAGTTCTCTCCACAACAATGACGAACCGCATGACACACAACTAACATTTCAAAAGTTGAATGAAGTTTTGCCTCATCTGCCATGTTCTCCTGACCTCTTGCCAACCAACTACCACTTCAACTTTTTGCAAGGAAAATGCGTCCATAACTGGCAGGAGGCAGAAAATACTTTCCAAGAGTTTGCTGAATCCTAAAACATGGATTTTTTATGCTACAGGAATAAACAAACTTATTTCTCATTGCCAAAAATGTGTTGATTTTAATTGCTCCTATTTTGATTAATTAAGACATGTTTGAGCCTAGCTATTATGATTTAAAATTTACAATCTGAGACCGTGATTACTTTTTAACCAACCTAAAGTATTTGAGACTCTAACCTTTTATTCATATGCAAACTTCTGTATAGAGGGAACAGAATGATGAGGAAAGCTTTCATCTAAAACGTTTGATCATAATTTTATTTCTACTATTGGGTAGTTCAGCAGTGTTTACCTTACCTGCACAACCACTTGTGGTTAATGCTGTATAAAGTTTTGGCATTATTGTCAAATGCGTAAAAACCTCTGCTAAGTATATTTACATCTGAGTAGTTAGATTTCAGTTTTCTTATATGATCATTGATTTTAAACAATCTTTAATTGATTACTCTTTTTAACTGGAGAAGTGAAGTGCAGCCTGGAATTTTTGCAGGGTTGAATAACATTATATAATTGAATTACTCTCATATGCATTAAGTTTACCATTAAAATGCAAAAGTTTACACTGGGATCCTTGGGTCTTTAGCTTGCTTTGCTAAATTGGGGGAATTTTTGCACGTCTTTTTTTTCTCAGATTCCCATACATCCTCAGGATGAGATGCTTTGGATCTGACCTACTGAATGCATATGAAATATGAAACATTCAGATTAGACCTACACCCTGTGTAGGTCTCTGCCTTATAGATAGGATTCTGATAAATTCTGTTTTGTAAGATTTACCCTCACGATGAAAAAGTCATCTTTGTGCATATATACACTTGTAGGCTTTATTTTGAATCTGTCCCTCTCAGGAGAGAGCTTCCTAAGATCTGCTGAAAACTGAATTTTCTGCTCTTTGTGCCATTTGGTAATTGAAAGAATTTACCTCAAACCAGCATCTGATTCTGTACATTTCAAACAGTTTCCTTTCTACTGCCCATGTCTTTCTAGTGCTGCAGGACACCAATCACATCATGATAAGAGGTGCTATACCCACAATCCTGGGTGAGTTGACAGTATGGGAAGACATACTTTTCAAAGCTATTTCCACACAAGGCACAGGAAGGAAAAGGGACAAAACCCAGACCCTAAACCCAGCAATACAGCAGGAGTGGAGGGCCAAGGATGCTCACTGTTCATCACCCAAGAAGCAACACAGTGGAGGCAAATATGGAGGAGGGTCATGTGCCTGCTCAGGTTCTAAGAGATGAGCTAGTGTGGGACGTTGTCTGTGCTTCATACTGAGACTTCTGATCCATCCTTCCAGAGTAGCTGGAGCTTGGGGAAATGGTTTCTTGAGTTAGTGGCTAGAGATGCATCTCTAGTGAACTGTTGCATTTGAAGAGAAAGTTCACAAAGAGTTGGTGTGATGATTAAAGAGAGTGAGGTTATATAGAGAGATGGATGGGGGAACCTCTCTCCTAATCCCTTCATGTAGATAAATTGCTCTGAACTAAACATGGAATGACATGCAAATGGATATCACTGGGACTTCAGGGAGTGGAGTGAGGGAACTCCTGATCGCATAACAGCCCACAGCATGAGGCCAAGGGATATTCTGCTGAGAGGGTGATTCCAACTTTCATGAGGCAATACTAATTGGATAGAATCTCTTGGGATGAGTAAATATTTTTGCGGTTATTGAGATTATTGTGGGATGTATGATGCCATTGGTAAGATGTCTTGATGGACAAGCTAAATGTGTGGGATAATGTAATTTGTATATAAAGAAATTGTTCTAATTCTGTACCCTCCTAGGTGAAATGATGTTGCTTTCTGTAATTTATACATGTGTCATTATTTGTACATTATCACATGAGCTATGTTGGATCTGCTCAATGCCAATAGCAAGGGTCTACCATGGACAGGGAATTCCATGAATATTAATAAACCCACAGTGATCCTGTGAAATGGGAATCGACAAACATAAGGCTGAGAGGAGTAGCTTCCTTGAGCTAAGTGATGCCTTCTGACTCAAACTCAAGCTGAATAGCATCTCTTTCCTGTATACCTGGAGCATGATACAATCCCCAGAATAGTTTTCTGTGATGACCTCCTTTGCAATTGGATAGATACTATGTAAGTACATATGCGTGTGTAGTTCTCTACTTGCAATCAGTATACCTGACTGAAAAAAATCCATTCCATCTGATGACGAACAAGTAATTCTCACAGAGAGTTCAAAGTTTTCTAGATTGAATTACTAAATATAAAAGATAGCTTGCTGATCCGTCTGCAGGCCATCTCTCTAAATGATATCTAGTATTTTCACTTGACAGAGGAGAATTGTGTTGTAAAGGATGTAACTTATCATCACTCAAGGGTCATAGTAACAGCAAAATATGCCCACTTATCTGAAAAGGTCCCCATGAAACCAGAAAGTCCCATAGTGACCCAGGATACCTACAAAGAAAACTAAGGTAAAGAGCTGTTATCTGCAAAGGCCAAGAGAAACCTGTCCTACATCTACTCTCTAGGTGGTAGCTTTTATCCACCTCCTAAGTTCTTCTGGGGTTCTTTATTTTCTGGAGTTGTTTAGAAATCTGGAAATTCTTAGGTCGTTTTGACCTTCTCAGAAGAAAACACTGAAGAAAACAAGCAAGCTGGCAGGGTGTTTGCTGTTATTACTCTCCAACCTGTTTCATAATATTGACTTCCTAGAGAATTTTCTCTGACCATAAATTTCACTTGGTTTTGTAGGAATTATGGAACCATGGCAATTATGCTCTTGATTCCTGTATGCAGCACATTCCCAGGAAGGCCTGCACTGTCTGTGTAAATAAAGCTGCAATACCGTAGAGTTAGCGAAATGTACAATTTTCCTGAAATTTGTGGTTAGTCTGAATTTCATGTCAGTAATAGCCTTTCCTACCAAGATCAGTTTGGTGGCTAGTTATAAACTTGATAGTACAAACACAAGTTTGATCTCTATGTCTGTCAGTCTGTTTTTGTTTTGTAGATAGGTTCGTTGGTGCCATATTTTAGATTCCATGCTTAAGTGATATGGTATGGTATTTTCTTTCTGACTTCACTTAATATGATAATCTCTAGTTGAATCCACGTTACTGCAAATGGCATTTTATGGCTGACTAGTATCTAGCATGCACATACAGTGTTTCATTGTATGTATGTACTGCGCTGTGCTTAGTTGTTCAGTCTTGTCTGACTCTATGCTACCCCATGGACTGTAGCCCGCCAGGCTCATCTGTCCTTGGGATTCTCCAGGCAAGAATACTGGAGTGGGTTGCCATGCCTCATCCAGGGATCTTCCCAACCTAGTGATGGAAGCCAGGTCTTCTGCATTGCAGGTGGATTCTTTACTGTCTGAGCCACCAGGGAAGCCCCTGGAGGTACTACGTCTTCTTTGTTCATTCATTAGTCAATGGATATTTAGATTGTTTCCATGTCTTGACTATTGTGAACAGTACTGCTATGAACACAAGGGTGCCTATATCTTTTTCAATTATAGTTTTGTTTGGGTAAATGAATAGGAGTGGGATTGCTGGGTCATAAAGCAATTCTAGTTTTGGCTTTTTTGAGGAGCCTCCATATTATTTTCCACAGTGTCTGCACTGATTTACTTCTCCACCAACAGTGTACGAGGGTTCCTTTTCCTCCACACCCTCTCCAGCATTGGTTATTTGTAAGTTTTTTAATGATGGCAATTCTGACTGGTGTGAAGTAGTACCCACTGTAGTTTTGATCTGCCTTTCTCTAATAATTAGTGATGTTGAGCATCTTTTCATGTGCTTTCTGACTGTTTATATGTATTCTTTGGAGAAACGTCTATTAAGGTTGTCTGCCCATTTTCTGATTGGGTTGTATTTTGTTGTTGTTGTTGTTGTTGTTATTAAGTTGGTAAGCTGTCTGTATATTTTGGAAATTAAGCCTTTGTCAGTAGCATCATTTGTAGATATTTTCTTCCATTCAGTAGATTGACTTTTTTCTTTCTTTCTTTTTTTTTTTTTTGCTGTGCAAAATCTTGTAAGCTTGATTCGGTTGCATTTGTTAATTTTTATGTTTATTTCTACTGCCTTGAGAGAATGACCTAAGAAAACATTGGTATGATTTATGTCAGAGAATGTTTTGCTGTGCTATCTTCTAGAAGTTTTAGGGTTTCATTTAAACCATTTTAAGTTTGCTTTTGTGCATGGTCTGAGGGTATCTTCTAACATCATTGATTTACATGCAGCTGTCTACTGCTTGCTGAAGAGATTTCATTTTTCTCATTTTATATTCTTGCATCCTTAGTTGACCATAAATGTGTGGATTTATTTATGGGCTCTCTATTTTTTCTCATTAATCCATATGTCTATTTTTATACCAATACCACACTGTTTTGATTACTATAGCTTTGTAGTATTGTCTGAAAGAATTATGCCTCTTGCTTTATTGTCTTCCTCCCCACACTCTGGATTGCTTTGGAAATTCTGGGTCTATTATAGTTCCAAAAACTTTTTTAGATTATTTATTCTAGTCTTGTGAAATATATCATGGGTAATTTGATAGAGATCACATTAAATTTGTAGATTGCTTTGGATAATACTGACACTTTAACAACATTAATTCTTTCAATCCAAGAGCATGGGATATCTTTCCATTTCTCTGAATTCTCTTTGATTTCCTTTATTAACATTTTATATTTCTCAACATTTAAGTCTTTCACCTCCTTGGTCAGGTTTATTCTTAGATATTTCTTTTTGGTGCAATTTTGAAAGTTATTGTTTTTACATTCCCTTTCTGATATTTCACTGTTAGTGTAAAGAAATGCAACAGATTTCTGAATGTTAATATTCTATCCTGCTACTTTGCTGAATTCATTATTAGATCTAGTAGGTTTTCTGTGGAGTGCCTAGGGCTTTCTGTGTATATGACATCATGTCACCTGCATATAATGACAATGTTAGTTCTTCCTTTCCAGTTTCGATAACTTTTTTTTTTTCTTGCCTAATTTCTATAGCTAGGACTTCCAATACTATTTGGAACAGAAGTGGTGTGAGTGGGAATTCTTGTCTTGTTCTAGATTTTAGTGCGAAGGCTTTCAGCTTTTCACCATTGAATATTATATTGCCTGTGGGTTTGTCTTAAATAACTTTTATTATGTTGATTTATGTTTCCTCTATACTCATTGTGATTTTTCTTTTTTAATCATGAATAGATGTTGAATTTTGTCAAATGTTTTTTTAGCATCTATTGAGATGATCTTGTGTTTTTTTACTTTTCTTTTGTTAGTATAGTGCATTGCATTGATTGATTTGTGTATGTTGAACCATGCTTGAGAACTTGGAATGAATCCCACTTGGCTGTGGTACAAGATCTTTTTTTATATGCTGTTGGATTGGTTTGCTAATATTTTATTGACAATTTTTGTTCTATAGTCTTCAAAGATATTGGCCTGTAATTTAATTTTTTGGTGCTATCTTTGCCTTGTTTTGGTATAGGGTGATGGAGGCTTTATAGTATGTCTTTGGGAGTGTTCCCTCCTCTTCAATCTTTTGGAAGAGTTTGAAAAGAATTGGTATAAGTTCTTCTTTGGTAGAATTTGCCTGTGAAGCAAGATATCTGGTCTTGAACTTTTATTAGTAGGAAGCTTTTTTTTTAAGATACTAGTTCACTTCTAGTGATCAGTCTGTTCAGATCATCTATGTATTCTTAATTGAGTTTTGGTGGGCTGTATGTTTCTAGAAAGCTGTCTACTTTTTCTAGGTTGTCAAATTTGTTGACCCATAATTGTTCATAGTTCTGGCTCTCTCTTTTTGTATTTCTGCATTATTGACTGAGATTTCTCCTTTTTAATTGCTTATTTTGTTTATTTGGATTGACTACACTAAAGCCTTCATGGAAAATAGATAGGGAAACAGTGGAAACAGTGTCAGACTATTTTGGGGGGCTCCAAAATCACTGCAGATGGTGACTGCAGCCATGAAATTAAAAGACACTTACTCCTTGGAAGAAAAGTTATGACCAACCTAGATAGCATATTCAAAAGCAGAGATATTATTTTGCCAACTAAGGTCCATCTAGTCAAGGCTATGGTTTTTCCAGTAGTCATGTATGGCTGTGAGAGTTGGACTGTGAAGAAAGCTGAGCACAGAAGAACTGATGCTTTTGAACTGTAGTGTTGGAGAAGACTCTTGAGAGTCCCTTGGACTGCAAGGAGATCCAACCAGTCCATTCTGAAGGAGATCAGCCCTAGGATTTCTTTGGAAGGAATGATGCTGAAGCTGAAACTCCAGTATTTTGGCCACCCCATGCGAAGAGCTGACTCATTGGAACAGACTCTGATACTGGGAGGGATTGGGGGCAGGAGGAGAAGGGGATGACAGAGGATGAGATGGCTGGATGGCATCACAGACTCGATGGATGTGAGTCTGAGTGAACTCCGGGAGTTGGTGATGGACAGGGAGGCCTGGCATGCTGCGATTCATGGGGTCACAAAGAGTTGGACATGACTGAGCGACTGAACTGAACTGAAAACTAAAGCCTTTGACTATGTGGGTCACAGAAAAATGTGGAAAACTCTTAAATAGATGGGAGTACCTGAACACTTTACCTGTCTCCTGAGAAACCTATCTGTGGTTAACTAGATATGGAACTGACTGGTTCAAAATTGGAAAAGGAGTACGACAAGCCTGTATATTGTCATCCTGCTTATTTAACTTATATGCATATGCTTATTTAACTTATATGCTCATTTACCTTATATGAATATATCATGTGAAATGCCAGGCTGAATTAATCATGAGCTGGAATTAATATTCAGTTTATTTCAGTTGCTCAGTCGTGTCCAATTCTTTGCGACCCCATGAATCGCAGCACGCCAGGCCTCCCTGTCCATCACCATCTCCCGGAGTTCACTCAGACTCATGTCCATTGAGTCCGTGATGCCATCCAGCCATCTCATCCTGGGTCGTCCCCTTCTCCTCCTGCCCCCAATCTCTCCCAGCATCAGAGTCTTTTCCAATGAGTCAATTCTTTGCATGAGGCCTCCAAAGTACTGGAACTTCAGCTTTAGCATCATTCCTTCCAAAGAAATCCCAGGGCTGATCTCCTTCAGAATGGACTGGTTGGATCTCCTTGCAGTCCAAGGGACCCTCAAAAGTATTCTCCAACACCACAGTTCAAAAGCATCAATTCTTCAGTGCTCAGCCTTCTTCACAGTCCAACTCTCACATCCATACATGACCACAGGAAAAACCATAGCCTTGACTAGATGGACCTTAGTCGACAAAGTAATGTCTCTGCTTTTGAATATGCTGTCTAGGTTGGTCATAACTTTTCTTCCAAGGACTAAGCGTTACCCAGGAGAAAAATCAACAACCTCAGATATACAGATAATAGCACGCTAATGGCAGAAAGTGAAGAGGAACTAATAACCTTCTTGATGAAGGAGAAAGAGGAGAGTGAAAAAGCTGGATTAAAACTCAACATTAAGAGAAAAAAAAAACTAAATCATGGCAAAAAAAACAAAAACAAAACTAAATCATGGCATTCAGTCCCATCACCTTGTGGCAAATAAAAAGGGGGAAAGTGGAAGCAGTAACAGATTTTATTTTCTTGAGCTCCAAAATCACTGTAGATAGTACCTGCAGCCCTGGAATTAAAAAAAGCACATGCTCTTTGGAAGAAAAGCTATGACAAACCTAGGCAGCATATTAAAAAGCAGAGACAATTACCTTGCCAACCAAGGTCCATATAGTCAAAGCTATGGTTTTTCCAGCAGTCATGTACGGATATGAGAGTGGACTATAAAAAAAGCTGAGTGCTAAAGAACTGATGCTTTTGGACTATGATGCAGGAAAAGATGCTTGAGAGTTCCTTTGGACTGCAAGATCAAACCAGTCAATCCTAAAGGAAATCAACCCTGAATATTCATTGGAAGGACTGATGCTGAAGCTGAAGCTCCAATACTTTGGCCACTGGATGCAAAGAGCTGTCTCATTGGAAAAGACTCTGATGCTGGGAAAGAATGAAGGCAGGAGGAGAAGGAGATGACAGATGAGATGGTTAGCTAGCAGCACTGATTCAATGGACATGAATTTAAGCAAACTCTGGAAAATAGTGGAGGACAGAGGAGTTTATTGTGCTGCAATCCATGGGGTCGCAAAGAATCAGACAGGACTTAGTAACTGAACAACAATAACAATAACATACATTTAAAAGGTTAAATAGTGTTAGATAAGAGAAAGGATGAGGGACAGGAAAAAATTGAAAAAAACTTCTGAGAATTCTCCCTATTGGAAGATATTCAAATTTTCCAAATTAATAAATACATTATATGACAAGAATAGAATCCAGCACATGTTAGACACAAAAAATGCTGCATGAATAAATGACCCTGATCAGGATAAGTAATAACAATTCAAAACCTAACTAAAGGTTTGTGTTCCTCTATACATGTCTGCTAGTACATATTTTTGCAAACATATATGTATGCGATGTGTGTGCCCATACATACATGCTTGGTTGTGCCCAGGCATATGTTGTACATTTGTGCATGTGCACATAAACTGAAGAGCCAAAGGAGAAACTCAAAACGTAAAATAGAGAAAAGGCATATAATTCTTCCTTCCCCCACAAAGTGCGTATTAGAATGGCAGCAGACTTCACTTCGAGTAAAAATAGATTTCAGAAGACATCAGAATACTTCTTCTAAAGAGCTGAAAGAAAACAGCTGGTGATTTAATTAAATGACCATTCAAGAATAAATGCAAAATAAATTTATTTTTCAAAGAAAGGACTGTGCTGTTGTGCTAAGTTGCCTCAGTCATGTCCTATTCTTTGCAGCCCCCCTGACTGTAGCCCATCTGTCTATGGGAGTCTCCAGGCAAGAGTACTGGAGTGGGTTGCCATCCTCCTTCAGGGATCTTCCCGACCCAGGGATCAAATTCGCTTCCCCTGTGTCTCCTACACTGGCAGTGGGTTCTATACCACTAGTGCCACATAAAATAGGAGGAAAAAAAGACTGAGCAAGTTCAACCCTGTTGATTGGAGAGTTAGCACCACAATTTGCTTCAGTTAGAAGGACTAATGTAGTCCTAAAATGAAAAAGTGGAATGCAAAAAGAGCTTGTAAGCCAATGGACATGAACTTGGGCAAACTCCAGGAGATGGTGAGGGACAGAGAAGCCTGGTGTGCTGCAGTCCATGGGGTCGCGAAGAGTTGGACATGACTTGGCAACTGAATAACAAAGCCAATTCATTTCTGAATATATTGGTCATTCTAAAATAACAGTGATTTAAAATGTGTCTATTTGTGTAAAATTATTCTCCTGTGTGGGTTTATATATAAACAGAGCACCTTTCCACCTCAAAAGATACTACCTTTCTTGGGCTGTACTTTGGTTGCCTCCTTTGAATTTGGAATTTATAAGAATTTACAATTCAAAATTTACAATTTTGAATTTACAAGATATTTGGAACTTACACCTTGACCCAGCCTCTAGAGAAGTGAACATTTATTTTCTACCCTGACAATTAAACTTAAATAATGTATCAAATGATTAAGCTCAGATACTTAATATTATAATCATTGCTTAAATAGTATGCATCATTTTAAAGCAATGTTTCATATAAAACTTGTTTCTTTTTTTAATGTGATTTTAAGAATATCTTACTTTGGATTCTTCAAGTGTTTGGGTTAAGTCTGGGGATTCTGAGATACAACTTAAAACCAGTAATAAATCACTGGCTAGCAAGGCTGAAAGAGTGAATGTAAAAAAACCTCCAAAACTTTGTAAGAAGGTATCAATTTTGAGTGAAATAGTAGTGTTTAATTTTTAGTTTTCTTTAAAAATTTTAGGAAGAAAAGAAAAGCTAAATGCAATAGTGCTATAAATAGATGTTCATTTGAACTCTGCTCTCACATTTATTTGGATTTGCCTAGGGCAACTTCTGATTTCAATTCAGAGCTACTGTGTCAGACATTTAATGAACATCTTCACATAACCAGCATACAGATGTGGATTTTCAGCTCATGTGCTCACTTGCACATTCTACTGAAAATGGATACAGGAACTGGGAGCAAGACACATGAAGAAAATAAAACTTACCAAAATCCAGTGTCAGCTAGCAACATTGCATAAGACCTTCAGTTTTACAGATTGGTATAGACTGATACCCTCCAATGTTGTCTATCATGTTACTGAGATTTATGCATATATCACACACTGCTGTGCTTCGGTGGGAATCATTACAAATCCTCTGTTGTAGAAGTACAGTGTGTCCCAGATGTGTCCATCTGACCTCTGGTTTAGAGGTATCAAGTTGGGCAGAGACACCAGAATCACCAACCACACTGCCCAACAGATTTCCTGCCTTTGAGATGAAACCAGGGGCATACATTTCCACAAGCAGACTGCAAAATCCATGGTTTTTAAATGTCTAAGCATTAGGCACACTCTTCTCCCTTGGTAACTCCATGAGGCAGTTGACCAACATTGTTTCAATCTCATTTTTCCCGTAGTTGATTAATTTTCTGTCACCTTTAGGACTTTTAGGACAGAAATCTCCATCTCCTTCTTCTGTCCCCAGAGGCTGGGATAGCCCAAAGTTACAACCCTCTAATTTAGGGGTCCACAGAGTCCCTTCATTAGCAAAGCTGAGATGGTCTTATCAAACCGCATGGGCTTTGAAGCTCTGTGCCAGGAATTCAGGACAAGAACTATTTATACTCTTCTTGTTGTTTAGTCACTAAGTTGTGTCAAACTCTTTGAGACCCCATGGACTATGTATTCTTACCATACCACAAAGGCATGTGATATACCAGACCACAGAGTTCTAAGATGGAACTATATTAAAGTTTCTATATTTTACCATAGGTAGCTTAGCATTATTTTGAAGTCAATTGTGAGAAGTTAGGCCTCATATTATAGTCCCTGAGAAATCACTAAAACAATAATTCCCAAAATAGAATTTAAAAAATAGAGTTTGAAATGGTACATTGAAAAAATCACAGAACACAAAAAAAAAGCCAAAACAAGACAAAACAAAGGAACAAATGAGAGATATATAGAAAATAAATTGAAAGAAATAAAAATGGAAATCTAACCACATCAATATTTGCAATGAATGTGAATAATTTAAACACCCCAGTGAAAAGGCAGAGATTTTCAGTCTCAATTAAAAAATGAAAGGTCCAATCCCATGCTCTTTCAGAGAGCAAGAATGCAAATAGTTTGAAAGTAAAAGGATGGAAAGAGAGGTACCATGTGTAAAAGACTAGGTAATTGTTACCCAAAGGTATCAGAGTTTGATCCTAGATTTTCTAGGTAGATTCTAAATTCACTCACAAATGTCCTTATAAAACAGAGGCAGGGGAAAATTATCATAGAGGAAAGAAAGGGGCCATTTGACTAACAGCGTAGAAATCAGGGTGGTAAGGCCACAAGCAAAGAAATGTCAGATAGCAGATTCTGCCCTAGAGCTGCTGAGGGAGTGAGGCTTGCTTGAGAATAAATTTCCTTTTTTATAAGCCATAAAAGTTATGGTAATTTGTTACAGAAGACAGAGGAAACTAATAAACTAAGCAAAAAGTAACCATATGGAAACTATAGCTCAATGACCTCCATGAACATTGATTAAAAAAATTATTGATAAAATTTATAAAGGGAATCCAGAAATTAATAGTTTATTCAACACATTTTACAGAAGCAGGACTTCCAGATGTTTATGTGAGGGAATCTAAGACTCCTTTCCAGTGAAATAGTGTTTAACTGGTGAAAATTAGCCCATTAAAGTATTTGGAAATTTAATTTTTAAGCCCATTAAAGTATTTGGAAATTATCCTCAGTGGGCACAGCAAAAGGAGAAAATTTATTCCAGAAAAACTACTGCATCTTAAGAGAAGTGAGAGTCTAGAGCATTTGAACCAAGAGCCATTCCCAGCACCCCACAGCTCCAGTTAGTAGAATGAAAGTTCTGCTCTATGTGTAAGTGGCCAGAGAGACAGGGCTCTCACTGCCCCATATCCTTGTTTATAGATACAGTTGGCTTCTGGCATCCCTCATCTCCCTGAACTTTTGGGTGTAGAATTTTCCTTCCAGGTGACTGTGACCAAGAGAAGGAGAGCTCTCTTGTAGGGTTCAGATCTATCCAAGTGCAGTGGGCTGACAATACCATGCGTGGATCTCCTTCAGTTCTTCTTACTCATAGGGTGGAGAATTCGTACTGGGAGGGGCAAATTGAAAAGATCAGAGGCATCACTCCAAGAGAAGTGGGCCACTCCTGCCTTTGGCCCCAGTCACTGGCACAGCAGTCTACTCAGGGAAGAAGCAGGCTATAAGAACAGAGAGTTCTGTGGCATTCCCTACAGGGACTGGTTTTATTTCAGATAGAGCATAAGGAGGTTCATGCCTATGGATACTGTCAAAAACAGCAGAAACCTTAGTGGTAAGCAATTAAGAGGAGACTGGAGATCCATGATGCCAGCAGTATCAAGTGAAATGGCAATCTAGCTAGAAATTTTACAAAGAAACACAGAAAATGAATTTCTCTCCAGTGGTTGAAACGAGCTTCAGGAACTGTGAACACCATGCTCCTGCAAAGAGCCCAAATTTAGTTACATGAGACTGTGAAAAAAAAAAAAAGTGGTATACCCCAAGATGTGTTGAAAACAATGTAGTAATCAGCTAACAATTAGTGGAGGCTAAGAGCTGAACACAAGGCAATAGAGGCAGACCAGCCAAACGCCTAGTGGTGAGTCAGGGATCAGAGCCAAGAGCCCGGCTAAAACCACTGTCATTTCAGTGTCAGGGACAATGCCCATGGCTAAGGTTTCAGCTCAGGGAGCGACATTCACCACTGCACACTGTGGACAGTCAACTTCATTGGACTCACTCAGTCAAGTCAGTAATCAAGGAACAACAAACATTGTAGGGAGTTTTAACGTCCAGGCTTACTTTAATATATTAGTTAACATGTCTAGTTTTCAACAAAAAATTATGATACGTATAAAGAAACAGTGATGTGTAACTCATGCACAGGAAAGAAAACAAAATTAGGCAATGGAACTGTCTTTGAGGGGTCCAGATAGCGAGTTCTTGCCTCTCACATATCTTAGAGGGGGACTACAGGAGCCTTTGATCCAGAACTGCCAAAGGGCACCAAAAACAAAGCTCTTTATAATGTCTATTTGCTTTTGTCAAAGGATCAGGAAAAGGGTGACTGCTGTGGACTGAATGTTTAAATTTAGTTCTGGCTCAATTGCTATGTTGAAGCCCTAATTACCCATGCAATCATATTAGAAGGTAGGGCTTTAGGGAGGTGACTTGGTCTTGAAAATGGAGAACTCAGAAATGGGATTAAAGTGAAAGTGAAAGTGAAGTCGCTCAGTCATGTCTGACTCTTTGCGACCCCGTGGACTGTAGCTCAGCAGGCTCCTCTGTCCATGGGATTCTTCAGGCAAGAATACTGGAGTGGGTTGCCATTTCCTTCTCCAGGGGATCTTCCCAACCCAGGGATCGAACCCAAGTCTCCTGCATTGCAGGCAGACGCTTTATCCTCTGAGCCACCAGGGAAGCCCAGAAATGGGATTAGTACTCTTATAATGCAGAAGAGAGCTGACCCCTTTCTCCTTCTCCATGTGAGGACACAGTGGGAAGGTGGCCATTTGCAGTCCAGGAAATGAACCCTCACCATGCACCAAATCTGCCAGCACATTGATCTTGAACCTCTGGCCTCCAGAACTGAGAGAAGTAAATGGTTGTTTGATCAACCCAGTCTATGGTATTTTGCTATAGAACCTTGAGCTGACTAAGACAGTGACTTAACAACAGAAAACATTTTTGACAACATCTGCCCTATTCCAGTCAAAATCCAACAAAACCCCACAGGTTTCCTCACCCAGTTACAGTGGGTGTGAGTAGTTAGCATTCTTCCACCCCTGTACCTGGAGAGTAAAAGAGACATGATAAATTCTTTTTTCAGAGCATAACAATGGAAGTGGAAAGAGAGTGACTATCTGTGCAGCAGGCAACAGGTCTTCATGGGAGCTGTATCTATACAAAGGCAAAGTGTGAGGGATGTGCTATTTATTGAGTTAAGTGGTGGATTTATTTCTGTTCATTACCTTATTAGGCCCTTTCAGTTCAGTTCAGTTCAGTTCAGTAGCTCAGATGTGTCTGATTCTTTGCGACCCCATGAACTGCAGCACACCAGGCCTCCCTATCCATCACCAACTCCCTGAGTCTACCCAAACTCATGGCCATTGAGTTGGTGATGCCATCTAACCATCTCATCCTCTGTCGTCCCCTTCTCCTCCTGCCTTCAATCTTTTCCAACATCAGGGTCTTTTCAAGTGAGTCAGCTCTTTGCATCAGGTGGCCAAAATATTGGAGTTTCAGCTTCAACATCAGTCCTTCTGATGAACACCCAGGACTGATCTCCTTTAGGATGGACTGGTTGGATCTCCTTGCAGTCCAAGGGACTCTCAAGAGTCTTCTCCAACACCACAGTTCAAAAGCATCAATTCTTCTGTGCTCAGCTTTCCTTATAGTCCAACCCTCACATCCATACATGACTACTGGAAAAACCACAGTCTTGACTAGATGGACCTTTGTTGGCAAAGTAATGTCTCTGCTTTTTAATATGCTGTATAGAATTATGCTGTTTAGCTTACATGTGAAGTAAGCTTTCTTTCATGTGAAAGTTATGGAAGTTGCAGATATTGTAAAGTGGGTAAAGGATAAACTGCATTTGCATCCTACTGTATTCTTTCTCTCATTTATGATGTAATTTCTTTAGACAAAGTCTTTTAAATCTTCAACTTCTTGGATAAAAAGAGATAATAAAAAAAACTATCTCTCAACTGAATCACTTTGCTGTATAGTAGAAATTAACACAACATTATAAGTCAACTATATTTCAATTTTTAAAATTTTAATTAAAATAAAAAAAAACTATGTCTCAAAAAATTCATTTATCTGCCACTGAAAGCTGTAGATTTCAAATCTATGCCTTAAGAATTACTCCAGGAATAAAAGACAAGCATTTGGCTCAGTGTCTCCATTGTTGCTACCCATCTCTCCATGATGGTAGATAAAGCATCCTTGTTCTGGACCACTAGTGAAGGATGATACACAAAAAGGAATGAGCAGGGCATCTTGGTTGATATTTCAAGATATTATCTATTTAGCTATAGCTGTTGCAGTGATGTTCTCAGGTGACTGGGTTATATATAGTTGTGATATTTGAATATTTCTATTTTCTAAATATCAACTTTCATATCTTAATCCAAATGCATTTTTGTATCTTCCCCCGTGGACTGTTCGACCCTGAAGGTTGAAGGTAATGTCAGTGATGATCTAAGTCAGTTTCCTCCAGGTTTTTAGCAAGGGTAGTGAGCACCCTGCCTTGGGGGCAGGGGAGTCTACAGGAAGAGGGTTGGCGCAACAGGGGAAAGGAGAACATGAAAAATATCCAATCCAGTGCAGTGAGTTTATGCAAAGGCACTAGGCCTCTGGAAGAAAACCCAGCATGTTCTAGGGGAAGATGACGATGTTAAAAAACCAAAGACATTACACAGAATCACAGTGTTAACAGACTTTGAAGGATAAATAGGAGATTACAGGAAAGAGATACAGAGAAAGGACATCCTGGGGAAACTGAGGGCAAAATAAACCATTGAGCATATCAGGCAGGAAGAAGCCAGGAAGCTGGCTCACTTCCTCAACTGAATCTCAGTGCATCTACAACTGCTAGTGATGCTGGAAAAGTTGCCAAGTTCCAGAAATCCAGAAATCTAGAAAGTTTTTACTCTGGACTCTGGTCTCAAAAGAAGTGACACCTTGACTGTTAAGGAAAAGAAACATTCACCATGCTGCCCATCCTGGAGTGAGTTCCCCCAAACTTGCCCTGGGCCTATCTCCCGTTTTAGCCCCTCCAAGCCCCAAAGCATGCTTCCCCCTCGTGGATTCTGAGACTTTGGTGGTAGAAGAATCTCGCCCTGCCAAGTGGCCCTCAGGGCTCATTTATGGTGAGGGTTTACTGTCATCTCAGTGGGCACTCACCAGAGGTGGGGTCCCAAGGGTTTTATGGGTAGTTAGAATCTCCCAGATATATGGTCATGGAAATGTCGTCTTGACTTTGGAGCTGTGTGTGCACTGCATCCCAGGTGATGTGAGGTAAGCACATAAAGAACTTTTGTTCACGCTGGTTCTCCTTCCTCACATCATCTGTGATGTTGTCACTTTAGCAGAATTTTATTTGAATAGGTCGAATGATACAGTTGACGACAGGAAGCTTCAGTTATCATGACTGGCTTGTGGAGGGCAGCTGGGAGAGTTTCTGACCACAGTGAAACACACACACACCCATGTACCTGCACATACCCTGCATCTCTCATATTGTGTGAGTTGTGTGACACATTGTGTGACAGGCAGATGGTTCAAACACAATAAGCAACAGATTAGATATAGTAGCTTCTTAGGGGAAGAAATATTGTATGATAAAAAAGTCATCTGTATGTTCTGGTTAGGCTGCATTGATCTGACCTCACACCCTGGAGGCTAACTGCTTCTCATTTCACTTCTCTGCCTCAAAACATCACCCTGGGTCCAGACAGAACATTGGACAGTTATGGGACAGAGGACGCTAATCACACCTACACCTCACCCCAGGCCAGCCCAAAGAATAACTTTCTCAACTCTGCAGTTTATCATTCAGTGTCAGTTTTAATCATGAGCTAAAAGAGTATTTCCATCCAGAACAGCTCTGCGTTTTCTGCAAAAGCTGCTGATATGGGTATTTGCTACTGAGGGAAGTTCATTCTTCTAAAATATTTAACTAACCATCATGAACTATGTAACTCATGCATTTTTTCATTTTGGGGTGTATCCATCAAGATGCTTGAAGCTTCATAACATGTATGGTTAGTTTCAAAGGCTTTATTTGGCCTGTATTCCTTATCCTAAATAATCATAGAAGTGATAGCAATGGGAGAGCCCATACTTTTTTGCCTGTTTTGTGCATCTGAAGTCTCAAACAGCCCTGGAGATTGGTGCTAGTGTTATCAGCACTGTGTGGAGGTGGAAACTCAGGCTTAGAGGTGATAAGCATTTCATCAGAAGCCACACAGCTGGTAAATGGGAGAGGCTTGGATTTGAAGCCACATTGTCAGGTTCATTCTACCACCTCTAGTTCCATATGTAGCCATGCAATAATTGTGTTCAGGTTTTACTACATATGCTCTTTTGAAAAGCAGCATGAGGGGACTTCCCTGGTAGCCCAGTGGTTAAGAATCTGTCTTGCAATACAGGGGATGCGAGTTTGACTCCTGCTGGATAAAACTAAGATTCCACATGCATCGGAACAGCTAAGCCTGCGTGCCACAACTAGAGAGTCCTTGTGTCCACCACAAAGGATCTGTGTGACCCAAATATCCTGCATGCGGCAACCAAGACCCAAAGCAACAAATAATTTTAATTTTAAAAAAGCAATATGTAAATTCAACTAATAAATAAAACTATTTCCCCAGTTTCCAGGCTTTGACCATCCTTTCTAGTGACTCTTGTCACAATCCTGTAGAAGAAGCAGTGGCCCTGCAGAGTTAGGTGAATTAAGGAGACCACAAAGGCCATAGGCAGGTCCTCAGAATGTGGCCTTAGACCTGCGGGAAAGGGCAGCCCTAAAGATTTTATTTATATAACTGTAGGAGGAAATGGTCGGCTGTGCAATTAATATACGTGACTTCAGTTACTTAGTAGAGGCTGGGTTTGTGGGCCCAAGACTGAGGACAGGGAGCACAGTTTGGCCGTTCCTCTAATAATGCAAGAAGAGGCTATTGAAGCCCTGGTGAGTATAGACTGAGGGCTTTGATTTTGGGGAGGTAGGGAATGTGAGAGGTTTGAGGTGTGGTGCAGGGGGTGTTCCCAGGACAGGATCTGACTTTGCTCTGAGACTCAGAGGGCCATACAGGAGATCTGAATTGACCTTTGGGTCCAGACTGTCCTGGGGTCTGCGTTGGGATAAATAGGAGTTACTGCTGGTCAACAATACCAGGAAAGCTCTTTTACCTCAAAGCCCAAGATCATTTACAAACAAATCAGAATTTGATCAGATTTTGACCCAACTCTAGAATAACAAAAACTGTTTCTGTGAGTGCTTATAGATGTACAACTATAGATCTTTCTGTATATCCATTCAGAGCTAAGATTTATGTTGATCAGCATTCCTGGGAAAAACCATGAGAATGTTGGAGCTTCAAGATTTCCACATGGCTCAGCCCTCTCTCTTTATGAATGATATTCAGAGAGAGGAAGACAATGTCCACTGACATATGAATAGCCTCTGGAAATAAAAGTTCCCTTGCAAGGAAGGAAACTCATTGTACAATTTGTAGAATAAAGAGGACCATGACTTTATAATTGGGCAACTATACGGAAATAAGAAACAAGATCATATTTCTAGACTGAAAGCTCTGTTTGGAAAAATTGTAAGGTTTGGTCTTGACAACCTCGATAATTGTTCTAAAATCATTTTTAAGCATTCATGATTCAACATTCTTTTAACTACAGTTGAACATCAAAGAAAAAAATTCCCTCTAATATATTTCAGGCAGTTCCTTTTTCTTCAGATGAGGCTATGAGAGTCATTTTTAAACACTGTGGGTTATACAACAAATGCTGGGTCCTGACCAGATTAGTAATTTCTTGTAAATAAGGGGACTGTTTACATAACAGTCTAATATATTAAACTTTGTGAACTTTATCTTGTTTACTGATCACTCATGCTAGCAAACTAAAGCATGCAACCATCAGGCGCTATTAAAGTGCTGAACACAAGTTGACTGATAAAGATTTTGAAGCACAGAATTTTAATGCCTACATTGACAGATTTCTATCATTTCTGCAGTAGTACCAAGCCCTTTTTGAGAATGAACACCTCAGGCACAGGAAAAGATGAAACTCCTTCAAGGTATGCTGAATTTCCTCCAGTCTTATTTTAAGCTTCAGCATGGAAATAATGGTCAAACTGAAACTTGAGGGAAGAAGGGGCACCAGCTAATCATAGGACAGTGGAAAATTATTTCACAGGGAGAGATAGCATCCCTTCCTTCGGACACAAATGCTTCCTGGGATCTTCTTTGCATTCAGGCAAAATGGCTCTCTGAAGAGGCCTTACAAATAGCTGTGAAAAGAAGAGATGTGAAACGCAAAGGAGAAAAGGAAAGATACAAGCATCTGAATGCAGAGACCAAAGATAACAGAAGAGATAAGGAAGCCTTCCTCAGCCATCAGTGCAAAAATATAGAGGAAAACAACAGAATGGGAAAGACTAGAGATCTCTTCAAGAAAATTAGAGATACCAAAGGAACATTTCATGTAAAGATGGGCTTGATAAAGGACAGAAATGGTATGGACCTAACAGAAGCAGAAGATATTAAGAAGAGGTGGCAAGAATACACAGAACTATGAAGGCTGAGCACCGAAGAATTGATGCTTTTGAACTGTGGTGTTGGAGAAGACTCTTGAGAATCCCTTGGACTGCAAGGAGATCCAACCAGTCCATTCTGAAGGAGATCAGCCCTGGGATTTCTTTGGAAAGAATGATGCTAACGCTGAAGCTCCAGTACTTTGGTCACCTCATGCGAAGAGTTGACTCATTGGAAAAGACTCTGATGCTGGCAGGGATTGAGGGCAGGAGGAGAAGGGGACGACCGAGGATGAGATGGCTGGATGGACATGAGTCTGAGTGAATTCCGGGAGATGGTGATAGAAAGGGAGGCCTGGCATGCTGCGATTCATGGGGTCGCAAAGATTTGGACATGACTGAGCGACTGAACTGAACTGAACTGATACAAAAAATATCTTCACAACCAAGATAATCATGATGGTGTGATCACTCACCTAGAGCCAGACATCCTGGAATGTGAAGTCAAGTGGGCCTTAGAAAGCATCACTATGAACAAAGCTAGTGGAGGTGATGGAATTCCAGTGGAGCTATTTCAAATCCTGAAAGATGATGCTGTGAAACTGCTGCACTCAATATGCCAGCAAATTTGGAAAACTCAGCAGTGGCCACAGGACTGGGAAAGGTCAGTTTTCATTCCAATTCCAAAGAAAGGCAATGCCAAAGAATGCTCAAACTACCGCACAATTGCACTCATCTCACATGCTAGTAAAGTAATGCTCAAAATTCTCCAAGCCAGGCTTCAGCAATACGTGAACCATGAACTTCCAGATGTTCAAGCTGGTTTTAGAAAAGGCAGAGGAACCAGAGATCAAATTGCCAACATCCGCTGGATCATGGAAAAAGCAAGAGAGTTCCAGAAAAACATCTATTTCTGCTTTATTGACTAAGCCAAAGCCTTTGACTGTGTGGATCACAATAAACTGTGAAAAATCCTGAAAGAGATGAGAAGACCAGACCACCTGATCTGCCTCTTGAGAAACCTATATGCAGGTCAGGAAGCAACAGTTAGAACTGGACATGGAACAACAGACTGGTTCCAAATAGGAAAAAGAGTACGTCAAGGCTGTATATTGTCACCCTGCTTATTTAACTTATATGCAGAGTACATCATGAGAAACACTGAGCTGGAAGAAGCACAAGCTGGAATTAAGATTGCCAGGAGAAATATCAATAACCTCAGATATGCAGATGACACCACCCTTATGGCAGAAAGTGAAGAGAAATTACAAAGCCTCTTGATGAAAGTGAAAGAGGAGGGTGAAAAAGTTGACTTAAAGCTCAACATTCAAAAAACAAAGATCATGGCATTTGGTCCCATTACTTCATGGAAAATAGATGGGGAATCAGTGGAAACAGTGTCAGACTTTATATTTGGGGGCTCCAAAATCACTGCAGATGGTGACTGCAGCCATGAAATTAAAAGACACTTACTCCTTGGAAGAAAAGTTATGACCAACCTAGATAGCATATTCAAAAGGAGAGACATTACTTTGCCGACTAAAGTCCATCTAGTCAAGGCTATGGTTTTTCCTGTGGTCATGTATGGATGTGAGAATTGGACTGTGAAGAAGGCTGAGCACCAAAGAATTGATGCTTTTGAACTGTGGTGTTGGAGAAGACTCTTGAGAGTCCCTTGGACTGCAAGGAGATCCAACCAGTCCATTCTGAAGGAGATCAGCCCTGGGATTTCTTTGGAAGGAATAATGCTGAAGCTGAAACTCTAGTATTTTGGCCACCTCATGTGAAGAGTTGGCTCATTGGAAAAGACTCTGATGCTGGGAGGGATTGGGGACAGGAGGAGAAGGGGACGACCGAGGATGAGATGGCTGGATGGCATAACTGACTTGATGGACGCGAGTCTGAGTGAACTCTGGGAGTTGGTGATGGACAGGAAGGCCTGGCGTGCTGCTCTTCATGGTGTCACAAAGAGTCAGACACGACTGAACGACTGAACTCAACTGGATATATATGATTTATATATATATGTTTATATATAATTTATATAATTATAATTATATAACAATATAATTATCTATAATATAATATATTTAATAATAATTAATACATATAATAATATAGTTAAAAATAATATATTTGTATAATCATAATTATATATATATATTTTTTTTCAGAACCTCCCTGTGAAACATGCACTTGAGCGAGACATAGCCAAAAAGTGTGATTTTCAGATGATCATACCAGTAAATTTGCAGAGACTGACATTTATTTTGCAATCCAAGTTTTCCCTCCTAGCTGTATTCATTCCATTGAACCCAGTTTTGTCAATCTGGGAAAGCCTCAGGATACTTCTCAGAATAATGGCTTTAAACACATAAAACAAAATCGTGGGATTACAAGAGAAACAAATTTTATTGAAATAAAATGATTTCAAAATTTGTATAGTCAGTGTATGTGTGTACAAAATAATATCTGTGTCAAATAAGAGCAGATAATTTCAAAATATCAGTTATGTAGTTGAGGTCTTCATAACAAAACTCATAAGATATAAATAACCTGTACTTGCAATTGTGGAAAACCATTGGCATTGCTGATACTATTTTGTCTTTCTTTTGCCTATATCTAAAGGGAATGAAATGCTAAATTATAGCTAGATGTTAGTGAGATTAATGATGTCATTTCCTCTACAGTTTTGAGAAATGACATTCCCCACCCCCCAGAAAAACTCTGCCCACAGGCCCTGATCAAGAAGCCCCATGTTAACACACTTGGAAGACCTGATACTGTGGGTGGAAGTAGGGTCACAGAAAAATTTTCACTCTTGTTAGAATCTCCAATGAAAACAATATTTGAAATAAAGTTCATCATTTCTCCCCTGATTAGAGAAGCTCAGTTGAAAGCAGGTTGGCAAGGGAAATATGTGTCATTCGCATGTGTACACTCAGAAACAGAGCATGTCCATGGTGTTGTCTATTCAATTAATGCCCTGACAAAGAGGGTAAGCTTTAGAGCCAGCCTCTCCGGGTTTTATTCTACTACTTACTTTCCAAGCTTTGACCTCTTTATCTATGAAATGAGAATAGTAGAGGTATCTACAAGGCTATTGTTAGAGCTTCAGTTTTCCCACTGCTGAAATTATTTTCTTAAAATGGCACATGTAACAGTCATAGAACATGTCCTGAGAACTGATTAATAAATGTCACTATTAGTGTGATTTCTACCACTAGATGGGTTTGGAGGAGCAAATCACTTCACAACCCTGAACTTAATCTCATCTTTTGTCAAATGTGACAGTCATAAATTCCCTGCCTCGTATATCAAATAATGACTCACATCCAAGTGCCTTTGGACTACATGTGATGTTGTGCAAATGAGATGATCTGGATGCTAAATGTAAGTTAATTGATGACAGGGCTTTAGAATGTGAGGATACTTTGGAACCATGTGATAGGTGAACTGGCTATTCATTGTGTTTTCTTCTCTGCAGGGCTCCACAGAACTGAACTTTCATTGGTCAACATGAAGACCCATGTGACTCGATAAGCAATTGCATTCACAATTATGTGAATGTATAATCATTATGCAGTTGTATTTTATTAAGTCATGCGTTTTTCTGTAACTTTCCAACCATTCATTTTAATTCTGCCCCATAGAAGTATGTGTTTCAAATATTTGAAGTATTCAAATATTCAAGTATTTGTTTCAAATATTAGAAGGAAAGCTTGCCTGTATTTTGAATGGCGCCTCCTCTGTTATGCCTCTAAACCTCTCCATTTTCTCATACACATGATTTTGTTGCCTCTCACCATTCTGCTCTGATTGTGTAGTGAATGTAACAGTAATCTGACTCTGTTTGACTCAGAGCTGTTTACCTTTATGAAACTTTGCTTTGGACTGAGGTTTTAGTACACTATTTATGAAAATCTTACATTAAGATTAATCTCTTATGAAGTCATACGCTAAGGTTTTTAAAAGTTGGTGTGACTGCAATAAAACATTTGAACAGAAAATAATATAATAGGACTTGTGTTAAATGAGAAATAGATAAATCATCTGGGAGGTAATAAGTTTCTTGAACCTTATCTGTACCTTTTTGAAATCTTCTGAAATGTTTGCTTAACTTCTTTTATGTTTTTAATACTCATGCTCCTTGTGCTTCTTGGTCTGAGACAGAATGTGAAGCAGACTTGCCAAGTGAGCAAAAGTGATTCTGTGATGTCTCCAGCTTAAATTAAAAAAAAAAAAGTATAATAACTTTGACCCCCTCTTCCCTGTTCCCTATCTGCAATCCAAAACTCCAGATTTGACTAACCCTCCTTAGAGTTCATGATGTTATCTTTATTCAGTTCAGTTCAATTCATTTCAGTTCAGTCACTCAGTCGTGTCCAACTCTTTGTGGCCCCATGAATTGCAGCACGCCAGGCCTCCCTGTCCATCACCAACTCCCGGAGTTCACTCAGACTTGCATCCATCGAGTCAGTGATGCCATCCAGCCATCTCATCCTCAGTCGTCCCCTTCTTCTCCTGCCCCCAACCACTCCCAGCATCAAGGTCTTTTCCAATGAGTCAACCCTTCTTTTTTTTTTTAATATAAATTTATTTATTTTAATTGGAGGCTAATTACTTTACAATATTGTATTGGTTTTACCATACATCAAAATGAATCTGCCACAGGTATACACATGTTCCCCATCCTGAACCCCCCTCTCTCTTCCCTCCCGGTACCATCCCTCTGGGTCGTCTCAGTGCACCAGCCCCAAGCATCCACTATCATGCATCGAACCTGGACTGGCGACTCGCTTCATATATGATGTTATACATGTTTCAATGTTTCAATGCCATTTTCCCAAATCATCACACCCTTGCCTTCTCCCACAGAGTCCAAAAGACTGTTCTATACATCTGTGTCTCTTTTGTTGTCTCACATATAGGGTTATCGTTACCATTTTTCTAAATTCCATATATATGCATTAGTATACTGTATTGGTGTTTTTCTTTCTGGCTTACTTCACTCTGTATAATAGGCTCTAGTTTCATCCATCTCATTAGAACTGATTCAAATGTATTCTTTTTAATGGCTGAGTAATACTCCATTGTGTATATGTAACACAGCTTTCTTATCCATTCATCTGCTGATGGACATCTAGGTTGCTTCCATGTCCTGGCTATTATAAACAGTGCTGCAATGAACACTGGGGTACACGTGCCTCTTTCAATTCTGGTTTCCTCGGTGTGTATGCCCAGCAGTGGGATTGCTGGGTCATAAGGCAGTTCTATTTGCAATTTTTAAAGGAATCTCTAGACTGTTCTCCATAGTGGCTGTACTAGTTTGCATTCCCACCAATAGTGTAAGAGGGTTCCCTTTTCTCCACACCCTCTCCAGCATTTATTGCTTGTAGACTTTTGGATCGCAGCCATTTTGACTGGTGTGAAATGGTACCTCATTATGGTCTTGATTTGCATTTCTCTGATAAGGAGTGATGTTGAGCATCTTTTCATGTGTTTGTTAGCCATCTGTATGTATTCTTTGGAGAAATGTCTGTTTAGTTCTTTGGCCCATTTTTTGATTGGTCTGGATGGAATTCAGCTGCAGGAGTTGTTTGTATATTTTTGAGATTAGTTGTTTGTCAGTTGCTTCATTTGCTATTATTCTCTCCCATTCTGAAGGCTGTCTTTTCACCTTGCTTATAGTTTCCTTTGTTGTGCAGAAGCTTTTAATTTTAATTAGGTCCCATTTGTTTATTTTTGCTTTGATATCCAATATTCCGGGAGGTGGATCATAGAGGATCCTGCTGTGATTTATGTCGGAGAGTGTTTTGCCTATGTTCTCCTCTAGGAGTTTTATAGTTTCTGGTCTTACATTTAGATCTTTAATTCATTTTGAGTTTATTTTTGTGTATGGTGTTAGAAAGTGTTCTAGTTTCATTCTTTTACAAGTGGTTGATCAGTTTTCCCAGCACCACTTGTTAAAGAGACTGTCATTAATCCATTGTATATTTTTGCCTCTTTCCGCCCTGCCAATGAGTCAACTCTTCACATGAGGTGGCCAAAGTACTGGAGTTTCAACTTTAGCATCAGTCCTTCCAATGAATACCCAGAACTGATCTCCTTTAGGATGGACTGGTTGGATCTCCTTGCAGTCCAAGGGACTCTCAAGAGTCTTCTCCAACACCACAACTCAAAAGCATCAATTCTTCAGCACTCAGCTTTCTTCACAGTCCAATTCTCACATCCATACATGGCTACTGGAAAAACCATAGCCTTGACTAGATGGACCCTTGTTGGCAAAGTAATGTCTCTGCTTTTCAATATGTTATCTAGGTTGATCATAAATTTCCTTCCAAGGAGTGAATGTCTTTTAATTTCCTGGCTGCAGTTACCATCTGCAGTGATTTTGGAGCCCCCCAAAATAAAGTCTGACACTGTTTCCCCATCTATTTCCCATGAAGTAATGGGAACAGATGCCATGATCTTCGTTTTCTGAATGTTGAGCTTTAAGCCAACTTTTTCACTCTCCTCTTTCATTTTCATCAAGAGGCTTTTGAGTTCCTCTTCACTTTCTGCCATAAGGGTGGTTTCATCTGCATATCTGAGGTTATTGATATTTCTCCCGGCATATTGATTCCAGCTTGTGTTTCTTCCAGCCCAGCGTTTCTCATAATGTACTGTGTATATAAGTTAAATAAGCAGGTGACAATATACAGCCTTGATGTACTTCTTTTCTTATTTGTAACCAGTCTGTTCTTCCATGTCCAGTTCTAACTGTTGCTTCCTGAGCTGCATATAGGTTTCTCAGGAGGGAGGTCAGGTGGTCTGGTATTCCCACCTCTTTCAGGATTTTATACAGCTTATTGTGATCCACATAGTCAAAGGCTTTGGCATAGTCAATAAAGCAGAAATAGATGTTTTTCTGGAACTCTCTTGCTTTTTTGATGATCCAACAGATGTTGGCAATTTGATCTCTGGTTCCTCTGCCTTTTCGAAAACCAGCTTGAACATCTGGAAGTTCACAGTTTACATATTGCTGAAGTCTGGCATGGAGAATTTTGAGCATTACTTTACTAGTGTGTGAGATGAGTGCAATTGTGTGGTAGTTTGACCATTCTTTGGTATTGCCTTTCTTTGGGATTGGAATGAAAACTGACCTTTTCCAGTCCTGTGGCCACTGTTGAGTTTTCCACATTTGCTGTCATATTGAGTGCAGCAGTTTCACAGCATCATCTTTCAGGATTTGAAATAGCTCAACTGGAATTCCATCACCTCCACTAGCTTTGCTCATGGTGATGCTTTCTAAGGCCCGCTTGACTTCACATTCCAGAATGTTTGGTTCTAGGTGAGTGACGTTCAGCCAGACGTTCACGCTTGCCATCTCTTTTGACCACTTCCAATTTGCCTTGATTCATGAACCTAACATTCCAGGTTCCTATGCAATATTGTTCTTTACAGCATTGGATCTTGCTTCTATCACCAGTCACATCCAAAACTGGGTGTTGTTTTTTCTTTGGCTCCATCCCTTCATTCTTTCTGAAGTTATCTGAGTAAGCTATCTCAGATCTTTTTTAATATCTGTAAATTATTTATGCTAAATTAATAAAGATAAGACCATTATATCTACTACTGAGGGCAGGAATCCTTTAGAAGAAACGGAGTAGCCATCATGGTCAACAAAAGACTCCAAAATACAGTACTTGGATGTAGTCTCAAAAACAACAGAATGATCTCTGTTCATCTCCAAGGCAAACCATTCAATATCACAGTAATCCAAGTCTATACCCTGACCAGTAATGCTCAAGAAGCTGAAGTTGAACGGTTCTATGAAGACCTACAAGACCTTTTAGATCTAACACCCCAAAAAGATGTCCTTTTCATTATAGAGGACTGGAATGCAAAAGTAGGAAGTCAAGAAACACCTGGAGTAACAGGCAAATTTGGCCTTGGAGTACGGAATGAAGCAGGGAAAAGGCTAATAGAGTTTTGCCAAGAGAACTCACTGGTCATAGCAAACACCCTCTTCCAACAACACAAGAGAAGACTCTACACATGGACATCACCAGACGGTCAACACCGATATCAGACTGATTATATTCTTTGCAGTCAAAGATGGAAAAGATCTATATAGTCAGCAAAAACAAGATGGGGAGCTGACTGTGGCTCAGATCATGAAATCCTTATTGCCAAATTCAGACTTAAATTGAAGAAAGTGAGGAAAACCGCTAGACCATTCAGGTATGACCTAAATCAAATCCCTTATAATTATACAGTGGAAGTGAGGAATAGATTTAAGGGACTAGATCTGATAGACAGAGTGCCTGATGAACCATGGATGGAGGTTTGTGATATAGTACAGGAGACAGGGATCAAGACCATCCTCATGGAAAAGAAATGCTAAAAAGCAAAATGGCTGTCTGAGAGGCCTTACTAATAGCTGTGAGAAGAAGAGAAGCATAAAGCAAAGGAGAAAAGGAAAGATATACATCTCTGAATGCAGAGTTCCAAAGAATAGCAAGCGGAGATAAGAAACCCTTCCTCAGTGATCAATGCAAAGAAATAGAGGAAAAAAAGAGAGTGGGAAAGACTAGAGATCTCTTCAAGAAAATTAGACATACCAAGGGATCATTTCATGCAAAGATGGGCTCCATAAAGGACAAAAATGGTATGGACCTAACAGAAGCAGAAGATACTAAGAAGAGGTGGCAAGAATACACAGAAGAACTGTACAAAAAAGATCTTTATAACCCAGATAATCATGATTGTGAGATCAGTCACCTAAAGTCAGACATCCTGGAATGTGAAGTCAAGTGGGCCTTAGGAACGATCACTACGGGCAAAGCTAGTGGAGGTGATGGAATTCCAGTTGAGCTATTTCTAATCCTAAAAGATGGTGCTCTGAAAGTGCTGCACTCAATATGTCAGCAAATGTGGAAAACTCAACAGTTTTCCAGTCCTGGAAAAGGTCAGTTTTCATTCTGATCCCTAAGACTGGAAAAGGTCAGTTTTCATTCTGATCCCTAAGAAAGGCAATGCTAAAGAATGCTCAAGTACTGCACAATTGCACTCATTGCACACACTAGTAAAGTAATGCTCAAAATTCTCCAAGCCAGGCTTCAGCAATACGTGAACCATGAAATTCCAGATGTTCAAGCTCGTTTTAGAAAAGGCAGAGGAACCAGAGATCAAATTGCCAACATCTGCTGGATCATTGAAAAAGCAAGAGAATTCCAGAAAAAATCTATTTCTGCTTTATTGACTATGCCAAAGCCTTTGACAGAGTGAATCACAATACACTGTGGAAAATTCTTAAAGTGATGGGAATACCAGACGACCTGACCTGCCTCTTGAGAAATCTGTATGCAGGCCAGGAAGCAACAGTTAGAACTGGACATGGAACAACAGACTGGTTTCAAATAGGAAAAGGAGTACATCAAGGCTGTATATTGTCACCTTGCTTATTTAACTTCTATGCAGAGTACATCATGAGAAACGCTGGACTGGAAGAAACACAAGCTGGAATCAAGATTGCCGGGAGAAATATCAATAACCTCAGATATGCAGATGACACCACCCTTATGGCAGAAAGTGAAAAGGAACTAAAAAGCCTCTTGATGAAAGTGAAAGAGGAGAGTGAAAAGGTTGACTTAAAGCTCAACATTCAGAAAAGGAAGATCATGGCATCTGGTCCCATCACTTCATGGGAAATAGATGGGGAAACAGTGGAAACAGTGTCAGACTTTATTTTGGGGGGCTCCAAAATCACTGCAGATGGTGATTGCAGCCAGGAAATTAAAAGACAGTTACTCCTTGGAAGAAAAGTTATGACAACCTAGATAGCATATTCAAAAACAGAGACATTTTGTTGCCAACTAAGGTCCGTCTAGTCAAGGCTATGGTTTTTCCAGTAGTCATGTATGGATGTGAGAGTTGGACTGTGAAGAAGGCTGAGCACCGAAGAACGGATGCTTTTGAACTGTGGTGTTGGAGAAGACTCTTGAGAGTCCCTTGGACTGCAAGGAGTTCCAACCAGTCCATTCTGAAAGAGATCAACCCTGGGATTTCTTTGGCAGGAATGATGCTAAAGCTGAAACTCCAGTACTTTGGCCACCTCATGTGAAGAGTTGACTCATTGGAAAAGACTCTGATGCTGGGAGTGATTGGGGGCAGAAGAAGAAGGGAATGACCTAGGATGAGATGGCTGGATGGCATCACGGACTCGATGGACATGAGTCTGAGTGAACTCTGGGAGTTGGTGATGGACAGGGAGGCCTGGAGTGCTGCAATTCATGGGGCCACAAAGAGTCGGACACAACTGAGCATCTGAACTGAACTGAACTGAATGGTCAATTCTGTTCTCATTTTAGCAGCATTTGACAAAGTGAATCACTAGGTACTCCTCAATATACTCTTACCATTGGTTTCATAGATGTGTCTTATCAGTTCTAGTTTTAAAGAAAAAGAAATAGTTTAGAAATAAAATAAATTAGGAGTTTAAAAATAGGAGGATGGAACAGTGTATACTGGAGAAAGGATTGCACAGCAAGGTTTTATCAGCCTCTTTGACCTCCTGCAAACATTGCTGGATGTATTCTCACTACAGAAAATACTGAGAGGAAGAAAATAATGAGATTGTACTCTTCACAGTGAACAGGAGCTAACAACCCAAGGCAGAAAACTTTCCAAAAGTTCAATGTGGTAAATTGATTGGCTATAGTTTTGTCATGATTTAGTGTATCTGTGTTTCAAGTGAGTCCCTGTACAGCAAGTGACATTTTCTAGTGTAACATTTCTACATTATCATTATTGTTATCTTTATTATTGTCCCCTAAGGAATCCCTGTAGGTATGTTTTCCTAGTACCTCCTCCCCCAAATTTAATCCCACAGATACACTGTATACCTCTTCTCATATTGTATGTGTGCATGCTAAGTCACTTCAGCCATGTCCAACTCTTCGCTACCCTATGGACTGTAGCCTATCAGGCTCCTCTATCCATGGGATTCTCCAGGCATGAATACCGGAGTGGATTGCCATTTTCTTCTCTAGGGGACCTTCCCAAACCAAGGAGCAACCTCATGTCTCCTTCATTGACATGGCAGATTCTTTACACTGAGCTACCAGGGAAGCCCTCTTATATTGTAGGCATATATGTAATTTATAGATAGAAATGTAGGGTTTTTAACACTTAAGAACCAATTCTGCCTCATTAGGGAAAATATAGCCCCACTAAGAAGGCATATTTTGGTCCAATTTCCCAAGAAGGACCTATATGAGAAGAAGCCTGAGGCAATATTTGAAATGAAGCACAAAGTAGCAGTGGTCTAAGAGTCCCCTAACTAGGAGTGAATTATTTTCATTATCCCAGATGAGAAGAACAACTGGATGAGAACAGTGGGTATGAGAACATATAGAAGACAAATGTGAGAAAACATTTTGAGAACAAGAAACATCAGGAGCTATTTTACTTCCGAAATACCATGAGTATCAAAAGACTACTTCATTGATAAAAGCTTTTAATGGAATAAAAAGCATTGTCACATAAATATAAAGATTGATTTTAAGAATCAAGCCAATCTCAGAAATTTGCAATGTAAAGTCTAAATATAGAAAATAAGTCATCAGGGTCAAGGAGTCACGAAGTGCTTCTACATAGAGGACTTGGATGCACAATTATGGCATCAATCACTCAGCAGGGAAATTAGGAGCAGAGTGATGATAGACAGTCACACCCCATGGCAGTGCCATGATGGATTGATAAGTCAAAACTTTCAGTCTCCTTGATATAAGGTTAAATAAAAAATGCAGTCAAGACTGTGCACTTAGTCAGAAGGAAGTGTCAGGGATCCAACTACGTGGCATATCCAAATGTAAACTGACTGGTGTTATATTGCTGCCATAATTAAATAATGGTGAAAATGATTCTGTGATCTGGAGTTGAGCACGGATTCCTCCTGGTTGGTAGCATCTCCTTCATCTGCTCTATCTCCAAGATTAACCCTGGGAGCTTCCTGTCTTCCTCCACCCTGAGACTTGGGATAAGTTGTTAACCCATCACCCAGCCCAAAATCTTCGCTGGAGATTAAGATGACCACATGAAGTAAACCAAAACCAATCACCATTGCAGTAAATGTCAAGTTATCATGCATTTTGCAATAACAAATTTAGAATGTATTGGTTGTGGTTTTTCTCTACCATATTGGACAACACAAATGTAGATCCTTGGGGAAGATAGGAGTGTGGAAATAAGTTTAACAGTAATTGGAAAGAAAGCTGATGAATAAGAGTTTCCTGGGAAACTAAATAGCATAAACCTTAGGGAAACAGTAACATGTAGAGAATTCTCTCAGCATCAATTGAACACTGGGACACAAAGACAACTCAGGAAAGGATTAAGGTCCGGTTGGTGAAAATATTTTATCTCCTTGGTTATTTGAGCATGACAACTCAGGCAGTTTTATTGTGGAGAGGTCTGAGGCCATATTCAGACTCAGTGGGAAATGACCCATATTCAGATGCTACAAATGACCAGGAGGGGCTAAGTGTGAGATTGGGAATGTGTTAGTCACAGTGAAAGGTAGTTACAGCTTCCAAATTATCAAGAAGAAAACATTTATATTCACTTACCATTTGATCTAAAGCTTATAATGGTTATTTTATCTTATATATATATAAAATTTATCATATATATATAATTTATCATATATATATATATATATATCAGCTGCTTTCATATTCTTGAGGAGTGAAAAATTCTTCTAAAGGAAGAACTTGCTTTTACTTAGAAAACAAAGTTAATAGAAGGAGACTCTTAGCTGGTCTAAAAGGATGCTAAGATACTCTGTGTTGTTGTTGCTGAATCTCTCAGTTGTGTCCAACTCTTTGTGATCCCATAAACTGTAGGTCACCAAGATCTTCTGTCCATGGGATTTCCCAGGCAAGAATACTGGAGTGGGTTGCCATCTCCTTCTCCAGGGGATCTTCTAGACCCAGGGATGGAAACTGTATCTCCTGCCTTGACCGGTTACAGGCACTGTCACCTTACATTGGCAGGCACTGAGCCACCAGGAAGATATTAATACTCTGTATGTTGAAGAAAAAGGATGATCTTTTTAGATGCAGGGACTGAGAGAGATCATATACGTTTATTTGGGAGTTCCCCCTGACAAGATTCCGAAGAAAGTAGTTCTGAGAATATTTGAGAACAAGTGAAAAGGAGAGGTAAAGGAATCACTCACTTCATTGGTAGAGAATGAGCTTGAAAGCATCAAGGATATAGATGGACGCTATTGACATGATTCCCCTACAGAAACAGTTATTGACTGTAGCCATTAAGGAGCCCAATCTCAAGGCCATTTATATATAATAGATACTTATTTTAATGTATTTAAAAAAATAATGGCCATGTTGTGTCCACTTTTTCTGTACTAAAAAATGTTGAGCTGGTGATAGCTTGAGGAATGAGTTCAGACCATATTTGTGTTCTTGCTCAAAGACAACTGGAGGTTGCAGGAACAGATGGTAGGCATGGGGAGTCAGTTCAGTTCAGTCACTCAGTCGTGTCCGACTCTTTGCGACCCCATGAATTGCAGCACATCAGGCCTCCCTGTCCATCACCAACTCCCAGAGTTCACTCAGACTCGCGTCCATCAAGTCCGTGATGCCATCCAGCCATCTTATCCTCTGTCGTCCCCTTTTCCTCCTGCCCCCAATCCCTCCCAGCATCAGAGTCTTTTCCAATGAGTCAACTCTTCGCATGATGTGGCCAAAGTACGGGAGTTTCAGCTTTAGCATCATTCCTTCCAAAGAAATCCCAGGGTTGATCTCCTTCAGAATGGACTGGTTGGATCTCCTTGCAGTCAAGAGACTCTCAAGAGTCTTCTCCAACACCACAGTTCAAAAGCATCCATTCTTCGGTGCTCAGCCTTCTTCACAGTCCAACTCTCATATCCATACATGACCACAGGAAAAACCATAGCCTTGACTAGACGGACCTTAGTCGACAAAGTAATGTCTCTGCTTTTGAATATGCTATCTAGGTTGGTCATAACTTTTCTTCCAAGGAGTAAGTGTCTTTTAATTTCCTGGCTGCAATCACCATCTGCAATGATTTTGGAGCCCCCAAAAATAAAAGTCTGACACTGTTTCCCCATCTATTTCCCATCAGATAGTAATTCAGCCCAGGCCTGCATGCGAGTGAAGGCACAGGGCTCCCCAAGGAAATGTAAGTATCAAACCTGGTTTGGAACCCTGGGATAGAATGAGATCCTGCAGATAAATGGTGTCAGGATTTGAGTGATTTCATCTGGCTCCTGCAGCAAAGGAGACCCCATCAGACTAGAGGTTTGCACAGGATCCATTTTTCTATGTGTTTGAATATTAAATCAGTTTCAATCATTTTGTTTTATATGCCAGTATGGATTTGTTTCAATATTTTTCAGTAAGACATAAATTGTATCATGAATATACAGCCCTACTTTGAGTTTTCATAGTAGGCACAGACTGTCTTAGGAAAAGAAAAAAAAATACACTAAAAAATTAAACAAGGTAAAGAAATAGTAAAAGCAAATAGCAGGCATGGCCCCAAGGGTTTCAATTCAGTATAAAATGATAGAGGACATCTCAGTCTGGCTTGACTGAATTTTAAAATTAAGAGGGCAGTTCTTCAAATACAGTGCAGCTGAACAGTGTTTATAAGTCTCCAAAATCAGATAATTTATATAGCTTTCAACATGGCCCTTTCATCTTAAATTATACCATTAACCTATAAATTTCTTAACTCAGCTTGTCAAAGTTGTTTAAGAGAATAACATTTTGATGCCCGTGTTTTAAACAGGATAAATTCTCTTCCATGGAGGTAAGATGAGCAAGATAGGAATTTAATTCAGTATTAGAAATTTTTAACAGAGCCTTCATTTAGTTACCTCAAGACTCTTAACATTCCTGTAATTTTTATTCCTCATTTTCAAAATGAGATTATGAGACCCTGTTATTTCTGAATACTTTTTCCAACACAATCAGTACTAGAATAAGGAATGCTACTAGTTCAGCTCTGGGACCTCAAGGTCACACTGTAAAAGTAGAGAGCAGGATGATGTAGAATTGCCTCAGTTCTGTTTAATTACTTAACCACCAAAAAGGTCACTGTAGGGTAACATTCCTATGAATAATTCAGGGATTCCCTGGAAACAGACCCCCAAGAACGAGTGCAATTATACCATGCTTTGCAGAAGGAAATGGCAACTCACTCCAGTACTCTTGCCTGGAAAATCCCATGGAGGAGGAGCTTTGTGCAGGCCACTGTCTGTGGGGATGCAAAGAGTTGAGCACGACTGAGCAACTTCACTTTCACTTTCACTTTGTATTTGAACATATATCATATGCCTCATGTTTTAATTTTGTTTTGTTTTTCATTTTTGTCCATGCAAATAATGATTAGGGACTTAAGGTGTACAGCCTGGACAGGAGGAAAATCCAAATAGCTTTCTTAAAATAGTTTCAAGCCCAGCTTGGTGTTGTGTAGCCCTAGAGAGAAAACCCAGAAATAGTGAAAGATTTTTACAGGATATTATAGGAAGACAGCAGGAATAAGAAGTTCCCCACAGGTACAGACATCAGAGTTGGATGTGGTCAGGTTGCTTGTGCCGGGGTTCATGCAGACTTGAGAAAGAGGTGCTGGGATTTTCCCACTCAGTGGCACTGGCTTCAAGTGCTGTTTTCCAACCTTCAGGTCTTTAGTCCAAAATGTTCAATTACCAAACGATTCCACATTGCTTCAACAAATACAAGTGAGTCCCGCAGGAACTTAACCAAGTTCCGGGAAATACTGTAAGCATTAGGGGGTGCCAAGAGGAAGCCATATCTTTGAGGAACTCACCAGCAGAGACAGAGACACTTTTATAGCTTGAGTGGGAGCTGTAATATTCTCAAGAGTCCTCCCTGACCTTCTGGACCATCTCTGTTGGCCTTCTTGTGTGACTTCTCACTCCACACCCAAATGACCAGATCAATTAAATACCTCTCCATCAGATAGCATGTTCTTTAATGACTGGACTTTTGTGTTGTTTACAATACGAGAATAGTGTGAGATATAGGAAGAAGCACTCAAAAAATAGTTACTGCTTATTGAGTAAAAACACAGAGCAAGTAGTCACTGCCTTCTTGGGCATTCAAATGAAGGTTCTACAATGGTAGCAATATGTGGGGTGGGTCTTTGAAGGATCCTCGGTATGCTCAATGTAGAATGATCTCCAACTAGAAGTGAGGGTGGAGGGAAGGTGCCTCAACAAGATACAAGTGTATGGTGTCCCATGTCTGAGCTAGAGCTTGTGAGAGTGAAGGGCAAGTGTTAGGTAGACTGTTAAGGAAGCTCAGAATCAGCCATCAAAATACAGAATGGTGTAATAGATTATTTTGACTTCAGGGTGTAGCTAGTGATTTTGCATGAGAATTGCCTTGACCACTCTTCTTTCTGTTCTTTTGTCCCAGTCATAACTTCCCCAACATCACATTGTCTAAATATTATCTAGTTGTCTAGTAAATCCTAAAATTGAGTACAATGATTCTACCTCTTTAATCTTCCATGTCAAGGTTGCCTATGTCTTTCAGTATAAATTTTACTACTTGTGTCTCTCTACAAAAGCCCTTTCTGGGATTTTGGTATGAATAGCATTGTAGAACAATTTGGAGGGCATTTACATCCTTACTATATTGAGTCTTCTGGTCAAATAATATATATCTCCATTTATTTAGATGTATTTTGAATTTCTTCATCACATTTTATAGTTTTCACTATCAAAGTAGTGATGTATTTTGTTAGATTTATATTTAAGTATTTCATTTTAGTGGGGCGGTGATTATAAGTGCAATTACATTTTTTTAACTTGGTGCTCATGTATTCATTGCTGGGGTATAGAAATATAATGGATTTTCTAGATGTATTTTTGTTGAGTTTGTATCATTTTTTTAACTAAACAATTATGTTATCTGCAAATAAAGATAATATTCATTCTATTTCAAATGTCAAATTATATATGCTTTTTATTTCTGTTGCTTGCCTTATTGCAGTGACTAGAATGTCCAGTACTATAGTGATGAGAGCAGATATCTTTGGCTTATTCCACAGCTTAGGAAGAAGTATTCAGTTTTTTATCATTAAGTATGATATTAGGTATAAATTTTTATAAATACTCTTCATCAGGTTAGATAACTCCCGCTTAGTCCTTCTTTGCTGGCAAGCTTCACCATGAATGGATTTTCGATTTTGTCAAACACCCTTTCTGCCTCAACTGATATGATCATGTGATTTTTTTTTTTTTCTTTAGCCTGTTGATGAGGTAGATTACACTGATAGTTTTTAAATGTTGAATCAGTCTTACATTCCTGAAATAAATCCCACTTGGTCATAGCATATAATTCTTTATATACATTGTAATATTTGATTTGCTAATTTGTTTTTATATCTATGCTCATGGGAAGTTTTGTATTTTTATAATGTTCTTATTTTGTGTTGCTATTAGGATAGCACTGGTTTCATAGAATGAATTTTTTTTAAATGTTTCCTCTAGTTCAACTTTCTGAAAGTGATTGTGAAAAATTCATTTCTTTCTTGAAAGAATTTGAAAGGATTCACCAGTACAAATCATCTGGGATTGACGCTTTTGTTTCAGAATTTATCAATAATTGATTCAATTGTAATAGGCATGAGCATATTGTTTTTCTATTTCTCCTTGTATGAGATTTGGTAGTTTGTATCTTCAAGTGTACTTGAAGTATCATGATATTATCATCATATCACAGAGTTCCTGTAGTATCCTTTTAATTTCTAAAGAGTCTTTAGTGATAATTCTTTCATACCTGGTTTGCATTATTTCTCAGTTTTCTTTGTCAGTTTTGCTAGAGTTTTGTCAATTTTATTAATCTCAAAGAAACAGCTCTTTGTTTCATTGATTTTTTTTCTCTATTGTTTTTCTGTTTTCAATGTTATTAACTTCTGGTTTCATCTTTATTATTTCCTTCCTTCTGTTTGCTGTTAGTTCATTTTGTTTCTTTTTTTTATTTCTTGAGGTAAAAAGTTAGGTCATTAATTTAAGACTTTCCTAATTTCTAATGTAAGCGTAAAATGTTGCAAATTTCTCTTTTCTTTTGCTTTAGCTGTATCCCACAAATTTTCCTATGCTTTCATTCATTCATGTTTTTTAAATTATTTTGATACTTCTTCTTTGACCCATAGATTGTTAATAAGTTCATTGTTTAATTTTCACATGTTCAGAGATTTTCTTGTCTTTCTTTATGCTATCGATTTCTACTTGATCCTATTATAGTTAGAAAACACAATGGAGTATTAGTCCACCATTAAAAAGAATACATTTGAATCAGTTCTAATGAGGTGGATGAAACTGGAGCCTATTATACAGAGTTAAGTAAGTCAGAAAGAAAAACACCAATACAGTATACTAAGACATATATGGAATTTAGAAAGATGGTAATGGTAACCCTATATGCAAGACAGCAAAAGAGACACAGATGTATAGAACAGTCTTTTGGACTCTGGGAGAGGGAGAGGGAGAGGGTGGGATGATTTGGGAGAATGGCATTGAAACATGTATACTATCATATATGAAAAGAATCGCCAGTCCAGGTTCGATGCAGGATACAGGATGCTTGGGGCTGATACACTGGGATGACCCAAAGGGATGGTACAGGGATGGAGGTGGGAGGGGGGTTCAGGATGGGGAACATGTGTACACCCATGGCGGATTCATGTTGATGTATGGCAAAACCAATACAATATTGTAAAGTTAAAAAATTAAATAAATAAATAAAAGAAAACACGTTCTGTAGAATTCTAATTATATTAAATGTGTTGAGATTTTCTTTACACCTCAAGATATGGTCTACTTTGGTAATCCCTGGAAAAAGATGTCTTTTGCTATGCCAGGTCGAGTGGCTTGTTCCTAATTTTGACTAAATTCTATTGGTTGATTTTATTGTTCAGATCTTCCGTACTCCTGTTGATTATCTGTCTAGTAGTCCTGTTGACTTCTGAGAGGAAGATGTTCAATTTTCCAACCATCATTGTGGGGTTGCTATTTCTTCTTTCAGTTCTATCCATTTTTTGTTTCTTGCATTTTGAGGCTCTGCTGGTTGATGTCTACACATTTGGATTGTCATGTCTTCATGGTGGATTCATGTTTTTAATCATGTGTAATGTCCCTCTTTGTCTTAGTAATTTTTATTTTCTATGGAGTCTATTTTATCAGATATTAATATAGCCACTTCTGCTCTGATTATTTTTTGACATTGTTTTAATTTTTCTGTTCTTTAGTTAGCATATTTATGGCTCTTCCTGTATCACTGAAAACCCTTTTGTGAATTTGTCTTCTCTTCTCAAGTGGCTTCCAAATAATCTTCACCAACACTTGCATGCTCAAGTGTGCAGGAGTGCACAGACATGAAAATGCAGACGTCAAAACAAACACACAGATGCAGAAATACTCAGAAATTGGATTCACTCAAATGTGAAACCACATAGACATGGGAAATGTAGATGTGGAAACATACAGACAATGGGAAACACATAGACATGGAAATATGCTGAAATGGAAATGTGAAGACATAGGAAATACTCTCATAGAAATATGCAGACATGGAAACTGAAACACATAGACAGGGAAACAAACAGATATGGAAACACAAAGGCATGGAAAGACACAGACACAGGAAATGTGAAGATATGGGAAAGGTGCAGACACAGGAAAATGTAGAGGTAGAAACACAAACATAGGAAACATGCAGACCCACATGTAGACAAGGAAAGTTGTGGGCATGGAAACACACAGACATGGGAGACACAGATGGAGAAATGCATGAGCATGGTAATATACAGTCATGGCAACACACAAAATGGAAACATGCAGATGTGGAAACAGGCAGGTGTAGAAACCAAAACAAAACTTTGACAAAGCAATGCTTTCAGGCTGTTTGCAAAGATCTTCTATTCCAGTGTAATTTATTCTATTGTATTCTCTTTAAAAAAAAAAAAGACAAACTACATATTTTTATTTATTTAGCTGCCCAGATCTTAATTGTAGCACGCGGGAGCATCCTTACACCACGTGGGCCCTTTTGTTGCAGTGCACAGCCTCTCTAGTTGTGGTGCACAGGCTCAGTAGTTGCAGTGCATGGACTTAATTACTCTGAGGCATGGAGAATCTTAGTTCCTCACCAAGGCTCAAACCTATGTCCCCTGCATTCCAAAGCAGGTTCTTAACCACTGGACCACCATGGAAGTGCCATATTACATTCTGTTTTATCTTAAATCTTATTGTGGCCTAATAACATCTTTTTTAATATAAATTTATTTAATTGGAGGCTAATTACTTTACAATATTGTATTGGTTTTGCCATACATTGACATGAATCCACCACTGGTGTACATGTGTTTCCCATCCTGAACCCCCCTCCCACCTCCCTCCCCATCCCATCCCTCTGGGTCATCCCAGTGCACCAGCCCCGAGCATCCTGTCTCATGCATTGAAAGTGGACTGGTGATTCCTTTCACATGTTTCAATGCCATTCTCCCAAATCATCCCACCCTCTCCCTTTCCCACAGAGTCCAAAAGACTGTTCTATACATTTGTGTCTCTTCTGCTGTCTCGCATACAGGGTTATTGTTACCATCTTTCTAAATTTCATATATATGTGTTAGTATACTGTATTGGTGTTTTTCTTTCTGGCTTACTTCACTCTGTATAATAGGCTCCAGTTTCATCCACCTCATTAGAACTGATTCAAACGTATTCTTTTTAATGGCTGAGTCAGCAATATGTGAACCGTGAACTCCCTGATGTTCAAGCTGGTTTTAGAAAAGGCAGAGGAACCAGAGATCAAATTGCCAACATCTGCTGGATCATGGAAAAAGCAAGAGAGTTCCAGAAAAATATCTATTTCTGCTTTATTGACTATGCCAAAGCCTTTGACTGTATCGATCACAAGAAACTGTGGAAAATTCTGAAAGAGATGGGAATACCAGACCACCTAACCTGCCTTTTGAGAAATCTGTATGCAGGTCAGGAAGCAACAGTTAGAACTGGACATGGAACAGACTGGTTCCAAATAGGAAAAGGAGTATGTCAAGTCTGTATATTGTCACCCCGCTTACTTAACTTATATGCAGAGTACATCATGAGAAACGGGGGACTGGAAGAAACACAAGCTGGAATCAAGATTGCTGGGATAAATATCAATAACCTCAGATATGCAGATGACACCACCCTTATGGCAGAAAGTGAAGAGGAGCTAAAAAGCCTCTTGATGAAAGTGAAAGAGGAGAGCGAAAAAGTTGGCTTAAAGCTCAACATTCAGAAAACGAAGGTCATGGCATCTGGTCCCATCACTTCATGGGAAATAGATGGGGAAACAGTATCAGACTTTATTTTTTGGGAGGCTCCAAAATCACAGCAGATGGTGAATGCAGCCATGAAATTAAAAGACGCTTACTCCTTGGAAGGAAAGTTATGAGCAACATAGATAGTATATTCAAAAGCAGAGACATTACTTTGCCGACTAAGGACCGTCTAGTCAAGGCTATGGTTTTTCCAGTGGTCATGTATGGATATGAGAGTTGGACTGTGAAGAAGGCTGAGCACCGAAGAATGGATGCTTTTGAACTGTGGTTTTGGAGAAGATTCTTGAGAGTCCCTTGGACTGCAAGGAGATCCAACCAGTCCATTCTGAAGGAGATCAACCCTGGGATTTCTTTGGAAGGAATGATGCTAAAGCTGAAGCTCCAGTACTTTGGACACCTCATGTGAAGAGCTGACTCATTGGAAAAGACTCTGATGCTGGGAGTGATTGGGAGCAGGAAAAGAAGGGGATGACCGAGGATGAGATGGCTGGATGGCATCACTGACTCAATGGACGTGAGTCTGAGTGAACTCCGGGAGTTGGTGATGGACAGGGAGGCCTGGCGTGCTGCGATTCATGAGGTCTCAAAGAGTCAGACATGACTGAGTGACTGAACTGAACTGAACTGAATATTCCATTGTGTATATTTACCACAGCTTTCTTATCCATTCATCTGCTGATGGACATCTAGGTTGCTTCCATGTCCTGGCTATTAGAAACAGTGCTGCGATGAACATTCAGGTACACGTGTCTCTTTCAATTCTGGTTTCCTCGGTGTGTATTCCCAGTAGTGGACTCACCCTGGGTCATGACAAGTGGTTGAAAAATCCAGATCTACAGGGTAAAGTCCAAACGTCTTAACATAGCAGCTGCTTTTCTTTTACAAGTTGACTGAACCTATCTTTCTTCTTCATAGTCTTTCCCATCCACCCAGAACCATTGCTCCCAAACACATCCTGTTGGTCCACTCCTCTGTTGGTTCACCAAACCAATCTTGGCCTGTGTCTCTATACTCAAGCACTGCTGGGCCTCAAGACCCAGGCCTGAATCCTAAACTGCATTCTCAATGTCTCCGGCATGGGAATAAAGAATCTCTGGCTTGTGTCCCACATGGATAATTTTCATGACCACACAGTGCTTTTTAGACCCCACAGCCAGGGACCTTGCATTTTTTAAATCTTGTAATACCACTGTCTGACACGAGAGCCAACACAGAGCTAGGTTTCTATTAACAGTAACAAACGTTGTTATAATGAAGATTATGGCTGTTAGAATACCAGGCAAGAAATTCTGAAAATGACCATGTGGTTCACCATTATTTCATCCCTTAGCATACATTGGCCTCAGTCAAGGATGTTGTTGGTGATTTGATAATTATGTGAACAAGTCACTTCATTACTCCTAAGTAGCAAGGAGGAAAATCACTTGTAAAAACTGTTGTTTTTGTTTCCATGGTAGTTCTTTGTTTCCTTACAGGCCAAATACTGAGAGCTTTAGCATGCCATGTGGTTCTACAAAATCAAGACCCTGCTTGCTTTGTCACTTGCTCCTTCACATGTTCAGTGTTTGGCCAGTCCCACCCTCTTCCCTAAGGGTCTGCTCTCACACCTTTGTACACGCTGATGAAGCCATGCCAAATGTACATTCCCATTCCTTTATTTTTATGGTCAACTCTAGCTTACATTTTGAGGTCCAAAACAATGACCATTTCCTTTTTAACAGGCTGAGTTGCTGAAATGAATGATACATTTTGTTCACTCTTAGGAGGTCACTCTCCTATGGCTGAGGATACATGAGAAATCCCCATTATTGTGCCCTGGGGGTTGTGATGAAAATATGTACACATGCGAGGGGGCCTGGCAGATGAGGGGTTAAGCTGCACTTCACAGGAGAGTGTGAGGGTCTGCTTGAAAAGCTATCCAGACAGAGGAGCAGGAGCCACGAATGAAGACATGGCCTCTTACATCTTGTGACTGGAAACACTGAAGCACCTCTTCCCATTAGGGTAGGTGTTGGAGGCTGAGCTGCAAAGTTAGCAAAGGGAAGTGATGAAGAAGCCCCAGTGCCTTGCTCCAGTTTGGGTTTTACCCTCATCATAATGTTGATGGTTGCAGGGTGTGCAGCATGTTCTTCACATAAGGGAACAACTTGGCCAGGTTTACATTATAGAAGGATAATTAGGATTTAATTTCAAGAAAAATATTATTCATCTTTTTGGTTAATTTCTTCCAACCCTCTTTACCCTCTTCATGTCTGAGCAAAATGTAAAAGAAGTTACAGTCATTGGCTTTTCATGGTTCATTTTCACTGGAAATGTTAAGCATTGACTCTCAAGTGTATTCAATTACAGGAGTAAGATAAATTCCTGTGGCTCCCAAGAAGGTGGTTTGTTTGGAATTTGCTCCCATAATGCAGATATGGATTGAGAGCTGAAAACTGTATCCATATACCCCACACAGCATCTTTCCTACAGAAACACAACTGACACACTGTCTTCATCAGCACATGTTTATTATTCCAGGAAACTCTTACTCAGAAAGATTCACGCTGCAAACAACCTTATTGTTCATTCCAGGAGCTTCCTGGAAGAGCTCTCTTCAATTAAAACATCATCTGATAGCTTTTACCCGAGACTCTTTGAATTTCTTCCCACAAACTCTTCTTCTTGCTGTGTCCACCCATCCCAAACAATTGTATCATGACCTTTGATTAATCCTGACCAAAACCCTACACGAAAAGACCTTGCTTACCCGAGACTATGAGGTCTCAATAAATATCCTACTTCTCCCTTCTCCTCTAAGGTGCCAGCAAGACCCAGTTGAGGTGGGTATTCCTTTCCACGTAAAGAAAAAAAGAACTCAGCTTTGACTTACCCACAGCTGTGGTAGTGACATTTTAAAGAGACTATTCTCAACAAGGTGCAGAATATATATCTAGGGCTTTTTGCTTCTCAGTGGGTGGAAATAAGGACAGGAAAGGAGGACATGTTACCACCTACAGAGTGAGCGTACTGGACCTGAGAATATTGAGGGAATGAGAACCATTCCCTTCATTGAGGAGCACAAAGCATTTTTTTTTTTTAAGGGAGAAAAGTATGTAGACCATGCTTGTGGTGTCATAGAAGTTGTCCAAAAGAGGAAACTGTAAACTTTGGGGTGGAGGAGGGAAAGGAAAGCCAGGAAATGTACTATTAGCCTCATTTAAGAAGAGGGATGAAATAGAAGAAAAATAATGGTCTGCAATGGAAAGCAAGACTCATACCTATCTGCCAACATCACTTGGTATAAGGAGACACCTGGCTCATTTGTGGGGCAGTATATCTTACAGTTGTATGGCTTGTGCTTTGAAATACAGATTCCAGCTACTGAGCAGAACTTTTGTTAAAGGGAGCCCAGAAGACTCTCCAGTCTCCAGAGGGCCTTCAATGATGTTGCAGGGGAAACAGTCCCATCACACAGAAGTTTTCTGGGCCCCAGAACATTTGGGACTTCTCCTCTGTATCACTCTAGAGACAATGAGACTAAATCTCAACCAGTGAAGAACTTTAAGGGAGCTTACTCCAAACCAAATTCTCAGTCTTTATTCAAGCTCTTGAAGAAGAGAATGGCCATCCAGCTATATAAGGGCAGGCAAGTTAATGGATCACTCCTGCTTTCCTGGGAACACAAACCCAGACACTGCTCCTGTGTTTCTCTGTCCAGTCATCACTTAATCCAGCTTCTCCTAGTCATAGAACTATAGACCTTTAAGGGTTGTTGTTCTTCTGCTGCGGATGCCTTTTTTCAAAAGAATTTGATTTTATCACTCTACCATTTACCATTATCTGAATATTAATCAAAGGTACCCAAAGAAGGAGCTTGTCAATAAGACCATAACTGACAGAGTGAAGGAGTGTGGCAGAAAAAAATAACGCTTATCTGACAAAGTCCAAACACTCTGACAGACAGGGAGAGGAAAAGGCTAAAATGCATTATATTTGCACCATTTGCACCATTTCTGTTGTAGATGGGTTGTCTATAGTAAGGCCTTGAGACACTGCATATAAGCTATAGAGACATAGCTAAATATAAAGCCCTTGGAAAGGAAAAATCACCAAACAATCAAGGATGCTAGAAAGAATTAGAGGTCAGCATATGGAACCCTTTGCATAATAAAGAAGCAGATCCCTTGTTCCCACAAAGCAATGGCACAATAGAGAGCTTGCTCATTTGACAACAGACATACTTTGAATGGATGACTGTATCTTCTCCTCAAGACTGCATTGGTTACTGGTGATGCTTAATTGCATAAGGCATGACTTGCTCCCTCTGGGATGCCCAGGACTGGTCAGAGATGAAAGAAATATACATGAAAAAACTGTTGTTTGACTTTCTCATCTCCATTGACCTCTTCTTCTGTTCCTTATTATATTATACAACTTTAGATTATAGGGATAATAAACATTATTTTGCAAATTAGAAAAGCATGTACCAGATTCATCACATAAATTACCAATGTCGTTTGTTGTTAGATAAAAAGATAGATTTCCAACTGTTCCTGGCCTAGTGAGTCTGCTCTTTCCCTTGGAAAGAGCACTTGTGTAAGTGAATAATGCAACTGAGTTAATAATATACCTGATTTAGAATAATGAATCCTAAATTCAGTGTGGGTCATCTGTTTAGGGTCCTGGTCACCCAGAGAAGAAGAATCCAATGACTAGTGGGAGACATTGCCTACAGTAGACTTTTTAGGGAGAAATTGTTACTCAAGACAGAGGACTTGATCATAATAGAAACCACAGAGAAGGGAGGGAAATTCACTGTTGTGATACAAAGTACTGATGAGATTTTTCATAATTGATGATATAATTTTTTTAGAATTGTAGCCAGAATAATCAAGAGTGCGTTGAAATGTGGGACATATGTGGAGAAGGCAAGTGGTCAAAAGATAAGGCTTGAGTAAGTTCAATTGGATTCAGTGCTACAGGCTCACTTTTAGGTTGTGATGGCTGCTTGGTACCAAGGCCTAGTTGACATCTTAAAGCAACTCTCTATGTTAGGCTGAACTGCAGTATGCATCTACAGAATATCTTAAACATGCATCACTCAGACTTTCTGGGAATAACCAGTGCTGAAAAACTCACTTGATCCAAAGCAACTCGTTCCATGTTCTTATATATAATTATAATGATCACATTTTAGTCACACTTACTAGGGACTAAGAAAGGTAAATGGAAAGAAGCAAGTTAAGATTTAATAAATACCCAAGTATATAATTGTCCCTAGATTCAGAATCCAGTAACTTAGGACTTTTTAAGCTTTTAAAGTGTACTGAAACCTTCTAATAATTTCCAGTTTTTCCAATTAGAGGCCTGGTGCCAGGAATAAGTCAGTGATACTTCCATGTTCCACTTGTATATTTTACCCTGCACGTAGACACAGCCTTCCAAAGTTAGAGAGCCAGGTAAAAGGCAAGCCCTCAAGTCATCAGCTCCATCTTTGCAAGAACCCAGGGAGTGACACAATGATTTATGGTCTGACTAAACAGTTAAGTATCTGCATAGAAAGAAGCAGACAAATTAATAACCATAAAGAGGAAATGCATATTTCCTACACTTCAAATCCTTTTTGTTTTTCTTTTATCTACTATCCCATCAAACCTAACAGTAACTGAACAGGATGAAATCATTGTTTCTTTTTCACAGTTCCACAAGGGTAATGTTTGAATGAAGAAATATCCGGTGTTTCACCCTCAATGAGTGGATAGCTCACATTTTGCAACAGCACTTTCAAGTATATTTTTAACTCTCAACTCAAAGTAATCCTGTAGGATCTGTATTCTTATCCCAATTTTACAAATCAGGAAAATGAGCTTTGCATTGGCTCATACACTACTGGCAAGGAAACTGTTATTATTTGAAGGAGGAGAGTGGTGGGTGCTACTATCGTTTATAAAATGTTTTCAAATTAGAATCTTCTGAGACAGGGTCATAAGATCAAATAAGTACATTTTCTTGTAGTTGCTGCTGCTGCTAAGTCGCTTCAGTCGTGTCTGACTCTGTGCGACCCCATGGATGGCAGCCCACCAGGCTCCTCTGTCCCTGAAATTCTCCAGGCAAGAACACTGGAGTGGGTTGCCATTTCCTTCTCCAATGCATGAAAGTGAAGTCGCTCAGTCGTGTCCGACTCTTAGTGACCCCATGGACTGCAGCCTACCAGGCTCCTCCATCCACTGGATTTTCCAGGCGAGAGTACTGGATTGGTTGCCATTGCCTTCTCCCTTTCCTATAGTTAGGATACACCATTACCAAGCTTCCCAAGTAGTGCTAGTGGTAAAGAACATGTCTGCCAATGCAGAAGACATAAGAGATGCGGGTTCAATCCCTGGGTTGGGAAGATCCCCTGGAGAAGGAAATGGCAACCCACTCCAGTATTCTTGCTGGGATAATCCCATGAACAGAGGAACCTGGTGGGCTTCAGTCCGTGGGGTCCAAAAGAGTAGGACACGACTGAGCGACTAACACACAACACACATCTGCAGGAAGTAAAACACAACAAATCACTCCTCCTCTTTCTCTTGCCCTCTTTGGCCAGTCAGTGGAGATTTAGGAAGGAAAATCAAGGAGAAATACAAAGATTCTTCCTCTCTTTATGTTTTGGATTTCCCCCTCCTTTTTGGTGCATTGCTTTCTGCCTGAATGTTAGTCCATTCCAACACCATAGGGGAAATTTGAGTCATTCACATGAGGTTCTGATTCTGGATCCAATAAATTCTGGTTCTGAAAAAAATGGACCTGATTCATCACCAATAAAAAGGGACTATGATACGTGTCTCTTTCTAGGATATTGGGAAGAAATAACTAATTTATTCTTAATTATATAAAGAATATATAACTCAGAATATGGTTTTTGTTGTGTTTCATAAATGATAGATCCTATTCTTTGATATAGTTTAATCCATAACCAAACATAGCACCTAACACTGAACAGAAACTCAATAAACATTTCTTGGAGAAAAGAAGAAACTAAAGAAAAATGAATAAAGAAGTGTATCAATTTAGTCTTAAATAGAGATACAGCCTAAGGATAAGACTGTTGGGTAAGCATATAGAGCAATAAGAAAGTCTTATTTATAAGTCTTCCTTCTTATAAAGACACCAATTTTATCAGATGAGGGTCCTATCCTCATGATCACATTCTAAAGGCCCTATCTCCAGATACAATCCCACTGGCAGGTTTCAACATAAAGATTTGGGGGGTAAGAGGCATGATTCAGCCCATAGTAACAGATCTATGCAAAACCTATCAGGCAAAATACCTCTATCAACACACTCCATCCTCCATGGAAGATTCACAGTAGCTTCAGAAGTCTATGCTATGACATGGGAGAAAATAGATAAAAAGACAAAGGTCAGACTTGAGAAGGTTTAATCCAGTTAAATAAAATTATGCTAAGATTTACCTACAAAGATTTAAAATTCAAACTTAGAAGAGGCAAGATTCCTGCTGTTATTGTTGTTGCTTTTACTTCATCCAAGATCACAACCACAGTCCCCTTTCAGCCAACTGGACAGGACGACTTTCCTAGTATAGGGCATCAGGAAATTGGTCTCAAAGAGTCACTGTGGGACCTCCCCAAATCCCCTCCAGAGGACAAACATTCCCAGCCCATAAATCCTGGTGAGGCAGGGCCAACCCATCCTTGTACTGAGTCTCTCATTTTCAGAAAATCCATTGGTTTTGATGTAATCATCAAAGCCTCATAGAAAAGAATAATATTTTTTATAGTTTAGAGAAAAAGAAAAAGACATCTGGAATTAACTTTAAATGTGAAAGATAGTGACCTCATAGACGACATGCAGGAAAAAAAAAAAAAAATGGAATGAAGCCCACAGGCAGTTTTCAACATCAGAGACCCAAAGACGTGGATTATTTTAACCATTAAAATACAAAGAAACATTTTCTGAGGATCAGGTCTTTTTCTCTATTTAGATTTCAGATTTGTATAGACTTATTTCCATTTTAAAGGGAAATAGACTTGAAAGTAATAAAGAATGGGCTTTAGAATCAAACAAGTCAAATCTCTATTTTTCACCAGCATGTTGGGTGATGTAGGTGAGAGAAATTCAAATTGCGGTTTTGAGTGTAGATTGCCAGATGAAATACAAGATTCCAGGTAAATTTAAATCTCAGACCAAAGAAAACAGTTTTTTTATCAGTATATCCCCAATGTGTGGGGCATTCTTATATGAAAAATGATCTGTTGTTTATCTGAAATTCAAATTTAAGGTGAGTGCTAAGGGAGGGATGGATTGACAGTTTGAGTTAGCATATGAAAACTATTATGTGTAGAATGGATAAACAGCAAGGTCCTACTGTATGGCATAAGGAACAATATTCAATATCCTGTGATAAACCATAATGGAAAAGAATATAAAAAGGAATGTATATGTATGTAAAACTGAATCACTTTGCTGTAGAGCAGAAACTCACACAACATTGTAAATCAACTAAGCTTCAATTATTTTCAAAAGGGAAAGAAAAAAATAAATAAATAAACAGAAAAACATGTAAGTTGGCATTCTATATTTACATAGGTACACCTGACCCAAGGACCTCTTCTTTAACAGTAGTGATAAAAATATCCTCCTGCATACAAGTTGTGTGGGATAAATAATGGCAGAGACAAAGCACTTCGCACAGTGTCTGGCACTTAGGATATATGCTAAACAGTAACTGTTTTTACTTTTTATTTTAATAGTATCAAGAATGAGGATGATATGTTGTATATTTGAATATTCCCATTGCTCTGTACACTTTATTTGGATGTATTTCTGTTAAAATATGAAGTGAAATCAGGGACTTCACTTCTTATAAGTATTGTGTGTGCATGCACTTTCAGTCACCAAGTTGTGTCCAATTCTGTGACCCCAAAGACTGTAGCCCACCAGGCTCCTCTGTCCATGAGACTCTCCAGGCAAGAATACTGGAGTGGGTTAACATGAACTAACTCAGGGGCTCTTCCCAACCTAGGGATAGAATCTGCATCTCCTGTGTCTCCTCCATTAAAGTAAGATTCTTTACTACTGAGCCACCCAATAAGCCCACTTTAATAAGTATTAATAAATATTAAAACATATATCACAAACACTTAATATATAAACTTTATATTTACCCTAGAGGCAGCAGACGAGAGGAGCTACCCCGCGTCCAAGGCCAGGGGCGGCGGCCGAAGCCAGGGGCAGTGGACAGGAGGAGAAACCCCACGCCTAAGGAGTGGTGGCTGTGCAGGCTCCTAGAGGAGCCATCCCACGTTGAAGGTCAGGAAGGGTGGCGGGAAGAGATACCCCTCATCCAACGTAAGGAGCAGCGGCTGTGCTTTGCTGGAGCAGCCGTGAAGAGATACCCCACGCCCAAGGTAAGAGAAACCCAAGTAAGATGGTAGGTGTTGCAAGAAGGCATCAGAGGGCAGACACACTGAAACCATACTCACAGAAAACTAGTCATTCTAATCACATTAGGACCACAGGCTTGTCTGACTCAATGAAACTAAGCCATGCCCCTGGGGCAACCCAAGATGGGCAGGTCATGGTGGAGAGGTCTGACAGAATGTGGTCCACAGGAGAAGGGAATGGCAAACCACTTCAGTATTCTTGTCTTGAGAACCCCATGAAAAGTATGAAAAGGCAAAATGGTAGGATACTGAAAGAGGTACTCCCCAGGTCAGTAGGTGCCCAATATGCTACTGGAGGTCAGTGGAGAAATAACTGCAGAAAGAATGAAGGGATGGAGCCAAGGCAAAAACAATACCCAGCTGTGGATGTGACTGGTGATAGAAGCAAGGTCTGATGCTGTAAAGAGCAATATTGCATGGGAACCTGGAACGTCAGGTCCATGAATCAAGGCAAATTGGAAGTGGTCAAACAAGAGATGGAAAGGGTGAACGTCGACATTCTAGGAATCAGCAAACTAAAATTGACTTGAATGGGTGAATTTAACTCAGATGACCGTTATATCTACTACTGCGGGCAGGATCCCTCAGAAGAAATGGAGTAGCCATCATGGTCAACAAAAGAGTCTGAAATGCAGTACTTGGGAGCAATCTCAAAAACGACAGAATGATCTCTGTTCGTCTCCAAGGCAAACCATTCAATATCACAGTATCCAAGTCTATGCCCAACCAGTAATGCTGAAGAATCTGAAGTTGAACGGTTCTATGAAGACCTACAAGACTTTTTAGAACTAACACCCAAAAAAGATGGGTGTTAGTTCTTTTCATTATAGGGGACTGGAATGCAAAAGTAGGAAGTCAAGAAACACCTGGAGTAACAGGCAAATTTGGCCTTGGAATGTGCAATGAAGCCGGGCAAAGACTAATAGAGTTTTGCCAAGAAAATGCACTGGTCATAGCAAACACCCTCTTCCAACAACACAAGAGAAGACTCTACACATGGACATCACCAGATGGTCAACACCGAATTCAGATTGATTATATTCTTTGCAGCAAAAGATGGAGAAGTGCTATACAGTCAACTAAAACAAGACCAGAAGCTGACTGCGGTTCAGATCATGAACTCCTTATTACCAAATTCAGACTGAAATTGAAGAAAGTAGGGAAAACCACTAGACCATTCAGGTATGACCTAAATCAAATCCCTTATGATTATACAGTGGAAGTGAGAAATAGATTTAAGGGCCTAGATCTGATAGATAGAGTGCCTGATGAACTATGGAATGAGGTTTGTGACATGGTACAGGAGACAAGATCAGGACCATCCCCATGGAAAAGAAATGCAAAAAAGCAAAAGGGCTGTCTGGAGAAGCCTTACAAATAGCTGTGAAAAGAAGAGAAGTGAAAAGACAATGAGAAAAGGAAAGATATTAGCATCTGAATGCAGAGTTCCAAAGAATACCAAGAGATATGAAAGCTTTCTTCAGCGATCAGTGCAAAGAAATAGAGGAAAAGAACAGAATGGGAAAGACTAGAGATCTCTTCAAAAAAATTAGAGATACCAAGGGAACATTTCATGCAAAGATGGGCTCGATAAAGGACAGAATTTGTATGGACCTAACAGAAGCAAAAGATATTAAGAAGAGATGGCAAGAATACAAGAAGAACTGTACAAAAAAAGATCTCATGACCCGGATAATCACGATGGTGTGATCACTCATCTAGAGCCAGACATCCTGGATGTGAAGTAAAGTGGGCCTTAGAAAGCATCACTACAAACAAAGTTAGTGGAGGTGATGGAATTCCAGGGGAGCTATTTCAAATGCTGAAAGAAGATGCTGTAAAACTGCTGCACTCAATATGCCAGCAAATTTGGAAAACTCAGCAGTGGCCACAGGACTGGAAAAGGTCAGTTTTCATTCTGATCCCTAAGAAAGGCAATGCTAAAGAATGCTCAAGTACTGCACAATTGCATTCATCTCACATGCTAGTAAAGTAATGCTCAAAATTCTCCAAGCCAGGCTTCAGCAATACGTGAACTGTGAACTTCCAGATGTTAAAGCTGGTTTTAGAAAAGGCAGAGGAACCAGTGATCAAATTGTCAACATCCGCTGGATCATGGTAAAAGCAAGAGAGTTGCAGAAAAACATCTATTTCTGCTTTATTGACTATGCCAAAGCCTTTGACTGTATCGATCACAAGAAACTGTGGAAAATTCTTCAAGAGATGGGAATACCAGACCACCTGACCTGCCTCTTGAGAAATCTGTATGCAGGTCAGGAAGCAACAGTTAGAACTGGACATGGAACAACAGACTGGTTCCAAATAGGAAAAGGAGTACGTCCAGGCTGTATATCGTCACCCTGCTTATTTAACTTATATGCAGAGTACATCATGAGAAACAGTGGACTAGAAGAAACACAAGCTGGAATCAAGATTGCCAGGAGATATATCAATAACCTCAGATATGCAGATGACACCACCCTTATGGCAGAAAGTGAAAAGGAACTAAAAAGCCTCTTGATGAAAGTGAAAGAGGAGAGTGAAAAAGTTGGCTTAAAGCTCAACATTCAGAAAACGAAGATCATGGCATCTGGTCCCATCACTTCATGGGAAATAGATGGGAAAACAGTGGAAACAGTGTCAGACTTTATTTTTTTGGGCTCAAAAATCACAGCAGATGGTGAATGCAGCCATGAAATTAAAAGATGCTTACTCCTTGGATGAAAAGTTATGAGCAACATAGATAGTACATTCAAAAGCAGAGACATTACTTTGCCGACTAAGGACCGTCTAGTCAAGGCTATGGTTTTTCCAGTGGTCATGTATGGATGTGAGAGTTGGACTGTGAAGAAGGCTGAGTGCCAAAGAATAGATGCTTTTGAACTGTGGTGTTGGAGAAGACTCTTGAGAGTCCCTTGGACTGCAAGGAGATCCAACCAGTCCATTCTGAAGATCAGCCCTGGGATTTCTTTGGAAAGAATGATGCTAAAGCTGAAATTCCAGTACTTTGGCCACCTCATGTGAAGAGTTGACTCATTGGAAAAGACTTTGATGCTGGCTGGATTGGGGGCAGGAGGAGAAGGGAACGGCAGAGGATGAGATGGCTGGATGGCATCACTGACTCAATGGAAACAAGTCTGAGTGAACTCCGGGAGTTGGTGATGGACAGGGAGGCCTGGCGTACTGCGATTCATGGGGTCGCAAAGAGTTGTACACGACTGAGCCACTGAACTGAACTGAACTGAACTGAACCAACAAACTTAAAGCTCAACTTTCAAAAACGAAGATTATGGCATCTAGTCCCATCACTTCATGGGAAATAGATGGGGAAACAGTGGAAACAGTGTCATATTTTATTTTAGGGGGCTCCAAAATCTCTGAAGATGGTGACTGCGGCCACGAAATTAAAAGACGCTTACTCCTTGGAAGAAAAGTTATGACCAACCTAGATAGCATATTCAAAAGCAGAGACATTACTTTGCCAACAAAAGTCCGTCTAGTCAAGGTTATGGTTTTTCCAGTGGTCATGTATGGATGTGAGAGTTGGACTGTGAAGAAGGCTGAGCACCAATGAATTGATGCTTTTGAACTGTGGTGTTGGAAAAGACTCTTGAAAGTCCCTTGGACTGCAAGGAGATCCAACCAGTTAATTCTGAAGGAGATCAGCCCTGGGATTTCTTTGGAAGGAATGATGCTAAAACTGAAACTCCAGTAGTTTGGCCACCTCATGCGAAGAGTTTACTCATTGGAAAAGACTCTGATGCAGGGAGGGATTGGGGACAGGAGGAGAAGGGAACAACAGAGGATGAGATGGCTGGATGGCATCACGGACTTGATGGACGTGAGTCTGAGTGAACTCCGGGAGTTGGTGATGGACAGCGAGGCCTGGCGTGCTGTGAATCATGGGGTCGCAAAGAGTCAGACACGACTGAGCGACTGAACTAAACTGAACCAACAAACCTAGATTGCCTCAAATAATTCTCCATCTTGGGTCCTGTCACGAAAATCTATATGTTTGAATGAATATATCACTTATGCAAAACCTGAAGAGCTGGAAGACTAGACATAGTGTCTCCTGTAATCAGAGGCTATGTTTGTAGGTACTTTCCTTCAGGATGCCCTTAGCTGAGGATGTTATTTTAATGGAATAAAGTTTGAATGGCTCAAAAGCACTTAATTTAGGGTGTTTAGCCTGTCTCTTCAACCCAGGATCTTGGGATGACTGGAAGGAAGGGATTCAGCCTTGAGTTTGTTTCAGTTTGTGACTCTCAGGAATGTAAGACACCTGAGATCAGATGGCTGGCAACTATCTTTTGGGTTGCCTTCTGGAAGCCCAGGTAACCCAAGAAAGCATCGTGAGTTGAGTCCTTCCTCTGTATGTGATACTTGATTTCTCAAGAAAGAAGAAGGAGAGAGGAAAAGAGAAAGAAGAGCTGGAGAGAGGGAAAATCTAATCACATCATCCATCACATAAGAATATACCTATTACAATATCCAGCCCACAGTGGAGCAGAGTTTTCATCACTATTTGCTAAGAAGAAGGAAGACAGACACATTAAGATCTAGTTCCTGAAATTCATGTAATTCTAACTCTTGATCTATGAGTCTTGTGGAAAGAATGTGATTCATGCATGGGTACCTGGCCAGGTGGAGTTGGAAGCTGCATTGTCTGATTCCCAAATCTGGGCTCTTTCCACTACCTGGGTCTTTTCTCAATATGCTCCACTTGTCCTGAGACACCGCCACAGAGGGAGCCCTTGGTGTGCGTGAACGAAGCTCTTGGGCTTATATCAGACAAGTCTTCTGGGGTGCAACACTAAACCAGGGAGTGTTTGAATAGGCTTCTTTTCACCCCTATCAAAAATCTTCTCAAGTTTACAGCAGATGAGGTATTGCACTGGCCTCTGTCACCAATCTATTATATGATTTTTTTTCTATAAAATTATTTTGGAGATCTACACCTAAGGAACTGATGGTCTTCCCTAATGGTCAGATGGTAAAGAATCTGCTTGCAATGTGGGAGAACTGGGCTTGATCCCTGTGGTTGGCAAGATCCACTGAAGAAGGGAATGGCAATCCACTCCAGTATTCTTGCCTAAAGAGTTCCATGGACAGAGGAGCCTGGACAGAGGAGCCTAAAAATTCCCATGGACAGAGGGCTACAGTCCATGGGGTTGCAAAGAGTCAGACACAACTGAGCAACTAACTTTCACTTTCAAGAAACTGATAAATACCTGAAGTTTTGGTGATAATTGGGCTTCCCAAGTGGTGCAGTGGTAAACAGTCTGCCTGCTAATGGAGAAGATGCAAGAGACTCAGGTTTGATCCCTGGGTCAGGAAGATCCCCTGGAGGAGGAAATGGCAACCCACTCCAGTATTCTTGCCTGGAAAATCTCATGGACAGAAGAACCTGGTGGGCTAGAGTCAGTTCTTTGCATCAGGTGGCCAAAGATTATTTGTCTGTGGCCAAAAGGGTAAAACCCAAAGACCTGTCAAAATTGCACAAACCTTTCCATCAGGACACAAACACAAAAGTTAATATGTCTGGCAATTGTTTTCAAACTATGACTTCTGACAACCATCTATACTTGCCCCTGCCTTGTGTTAGTGGTTCCCATATTTAGATTGTGTCTCAGGATCTTCTGCTGAGCTTCAAACCCACAGACCCAAAGGCTTATTGAAAATCTCTCATGAGATGCATGGGCCCATCAAGAGCAACACTTTCAAACTGAGTTCATTATCTTCTCTCTTCCACATTCCCAGCATCCCACCATCTGCTTACCAAAACACAAAACAATCTAGTGGGCAGTAACACAGTAATCAGACTCCTTACCCTGAAGGAAGCAATGACTACTCTGGGTGTAAAGTCCTGCCAAGCCACCCCACACTTTGTCCCTGGGAGCTGGACCTTCCTTGAACAACATAGCTCTGGACACAAAGAGACAAATGTCACAAGATGGATAAGCAGAGGGGCATTAAGGAGCCTAGTGCTTTCTTAGTACTGAACACAAAACCATTCTCCACTGATGGTCATTTGGATTATTCCCAAGGCTTATGGTTTACAGACAATGTCACATCAGTGCTGCTGTGGGCAAGACTCACTGCGGGATGTCTCTATGAGCCTGATGTAGGGTATGTGCCCTTCAAACTTCCTGGATAGTTCTAAATTGCTCTCCAAAGCTGGACCACTTTATGGGCCCTCAAGCAAGAAGAATAAGTGCCCATATGTTCAGCAGCATTTGGTAGTATCACATTTTTGTATTTCTGTCTGATTTGTGGGGAAAGATTTCCAAACACTGGTTGAGTTTCTATGTCCCTGGTTACTAGAAAAACTGAGGATCTTTTAGAAGTTGATCAGTTTATTATATATGTTGCAAATATTTTTCCCCAACTGGTTGGTACATACATACTGGTACATACTACATACTACTTTTCACTTTCTTAACAGGGTATTTTTCGAAAAGTATAAGTTTTTGGTCTAGACTAAATTTCCCTTCTCTTTCTTTATGAGTTCTGCTTTTTATACTTGAACTAAGGCATCCTTTCCACTATAGAAGATCATGAAATATATTATATGCACTCTGTGAAAGCTTTTAGTGTGTAAAAAATCTTTGACTTCATGAATCTTTCTTACATATAAAACTTCATGTTCAAAATTTTTGTTTTTCCCAGTAAATGTACCTGATTGCAGTTTAAAAAAGTCTAACATCAAATTCAATTATAACCAATTTAATTTATAAAATCTCTTTTTCTTGATTCTGTTTCATTGATTCATGCATCAGTCTCCACATGTATCAATTAACCTTATTATGGCCTCATATCAGATTAAGTCCACCTTCCTTGTTCAACCTTTTTTTAAAGTTTAGCTCTCTTCTAGGCATTTTGCTATTCTAAGTATGTTTTAGAATGCATGTATACTGATTCTGGATCATAGGTGGATTTTTGTTGCTGTTGTTGTTTAGCTGCTAAGTTTGGTCAGGCTCTTTTGCAGTCCCATGGATCTGTAGACTGCCAGGCTCCTCTGTCCATAAAATTTCCCAGGTAAGAATACTGGAGTGAGTTGCCATTTCCTCCTCCAGGATATCTTCCCAGCTCAGGTATCAAACCCTGGTCTCTTGCACTGTCAGGAGGATTCTTTACCACTGAGTCACCAGGGAAGCCCTTTACAAATGAATTAGGCACCAGCAATATCTTTGTAACTTTGGCTCTTACTGTACTTGAATATGGACTGTCATGATATTAAAAATATTCCTCGATATACTTAGCAACATATTATCAATTTTCTCTGTAATGTTTTTGCAAACTCTGTGTTGCCTTATTTGTGGTTTAACTCACAGTTCTCTTTCCATTATAAGTGATGCCTTCTTGCTCCCTCATTGTATTATGTTGATCTTATGTTCTGTAACCCTGATGAAATTTCTCTCAGTGATATTGGTTCCTAGATTAATACCCCTATCTGAGCCTTAGTTTAATTTCTTCTACTATAAGTCAGGATGCATGCATGCTCAGTTGCTTTAGTCATGTCTGACTCTTTGTGACCCTATAGACTGTAGTCTGCCAGGCTCCTCCATTCATGGGATTCTCCAGGCAAGAATATTGAAGTGGGTTGCCATGCCCTCCTCTAAGGGATCTTCCCAACCCAATGATCAAACCTGCATCTCCTGCATTGAAGGCAGATTCTTTGTCCACTGAGTCACTTGGGTAAGTCATGATAAAGCACCTATACCTTAAGATATACTGAATATTAACTGCAATAACTTAAAGTCACTAGGGTTGGCATATAATTAGTGTCTCTGAGTGAAGTGAAAGTTGCTCAGTCATGTCCAACTCTTTGTGACCCCCATGGACTATACAGTCCATGGAATTCTCCAGGCCAGAATACTGGAGTGGGTAGCCATCCCCTTCTCCAGGGGATCTTCCCAACTCAGGGATCAAACCCAGATCTCCCTCATTGCAGGTGGATTCTTTACCAGCTGAGCCACAAGGGAAGCCCAAGAAACTAGAGTGGGTAGTCTAACCATTCTCCAGCTAATCTTCCTGACCCAGGAATTGAACCAAGGTCTCCTGCATTGCAGGTGAATTCTTTACCAACTGAGCTATCAGGGAAGACCCCTAATTAGTGTCTGGTGAGTACTAATTCATTCCTTTTAATTCCTCTTTCTAGCTGATGAAATAACAAATGCAAAATATTTTTTATCAACTCCTATTTTCATATTTTCTTCCTGCCTAAAATTCATTTTATGTAAGTAGGTAGTCTCTTTTATCTATTGACATGCCTAAGGCCTGGAACAGTTGTAACTGAGCAGGACACTATGAGACTTTCCCAGAATAGACACCCCCCTCCATGTCTTCTGCCCTGTCTTTGGTCTGTAGAAACACTTTAGAAAGAATAAATTTAATCAGGTAAGTGATAAAATGCAGATTGGAAAACAGTCAAGCAAGACAAGATAATACTTTGGCCATTAAAGAAAATCAAGGACTTTAATTCTTACTCAAAGACTATAGGTCATATTCTAAGCTATGTCTTTTGAGCTGTTTTGCAGATATTGAAACCCACAATAGGTGGAATAACTTAACTGTGCTGCCCAGAAACATGTAGGCCCCAGACAGGTTGGAACCAGAAGGCTGATGATGCTGACACCCAATTACTTCACCACCAACCAATCAGAAGAATGTCCACAAGCTAACCATGCCCTGCACTGTAAGACTCCTCACTACCCCTTCCAGGGTGGGTCACACAGTCTTGAGTGCATTAGCCTGCTGTGCCTCCCTTTGCTTGGCAAAGCAATGAAAAGCTACTGTTTTCTATTTCATCCAAAACTATGTCTCTGCATTTCTATTTGGCACTGGTGAACAGAGGCCAAGTTTCAGCAACATAGGCTCTAGCACTTAGTCGACATTCAAAAGATAAAGCTGGAATAAAGTAATTAATGAAATAAAACAAATAGTAATAGAGAAGGTTGTATTTTTCCACAATAGCCATCAAACAGAGTTTGCTATTTTGACCAATTACTCTTAGTGCAACATCTTTAGGTCCTATTACGGTTAGCCAGGTTGTTCTGAGGCAGTGTCTTTCAGTAAAATAATCTCCCCGATCCATAAATGTTCTTCTTACTGGACATTTCTTCTGTGAAGATCTTCCTCTTACTTCACATTTATTATCACTCTCTGGGTCCTCCACAGCCAATTACGCACACAACCCTTGGACTGTCTCCTATTGTCTGTTATTTTAAACCGAGGTTTCCCAGCTGGACTGTTAGCCCCTCAATATGTGTCTTCAATGTTCCTCCCAGTGTCACTGAGCTTCCCAGTCTCAGAAAAATATTCTCTCTGACTAAGTAGTCCACTCTTATCCCTAATATCTGTTGAATGTATGGGTGAATTAGGAATTGAATTCAGTTCACTTGTTCAGTTCAGCTCAGTCTTGTCCAACTCTTTGCAACCCTGTGGACTGCAGCACGCCAGGCCTCCCTGTCCATCACCAACTCCCGGAGTTTACCCAAACTCATGTCCCTTGAGTTGGTGATGCCATCCAACCATCTTATCCTCTGTCATCCCCTTCTCCTCCCGCCTTCAATCTTTCCCAGTATCAGGGTCTTTTCAAATGAATCAGTTCTTCATATCAGGTGGCTAAAGTATTGGAGTTTCAGCTCCTGCATCAGTCCTTCCAATGAATATTCAGGACCCATCTCCTTGCTCCAAGGGACTCTCAAGAGTCTTTTCCAACACCACAGTTCAAAATCATCAATTCTTTGGCACTCAGCTTTCTTTATAGTCCAACTCTCACATCCATAGATGACTACTGGAAAAACCATAGCTTTGACTAGATGGTGCTTTGTTGGCAAAGTAATGTCTCTGCTTTTTAATATGCTGTCTAGGTTGGTCATAACGTTTCTTCCAAGGAACAAGCGTCTTTTAATTTCATAGCTGCAGTCAACATCTGCAGTGATTTTGGAGCCCAGAAAAATAAAGTCTGACACTGTTTCCACTGTTTTCCCATCTATTTCCCAAGAAGTGATGGGACCAGATGCCATGATCTTAATTTTCTGAATGTTGAGTTTTAAGCCAACTTTTGCACTCTCCTCTTTCACTGTCATCAAGAAGCTCTTTAGTTTTTCACTTTCTGCCATAAGGGTGGTGTTATCTACATATATGAGGTTTTTTATATTTCTCCTGGCAATCTTGATTCCAGCTTGTGCTTCATCCAGTCCAGCATTTTGCATGATGTACTCTGTATATACGTTAAATAAGCAGGGTGACGATATACAGCCTGGACGTACTCCTTTTCCTATTTGGAACCAGTCTGTTGTTCCATGTCCAGTTCTAACTGTTGCTTCCTGACCTGCATACAGATTTCTTAAGAGGCAGGTCAGGTGGTTTGGTATTCCCATCTCTTTCAGAATTTTCCACAGTTTATTGTGATCCACACAGTCAAAGGCTTTGGTATAGTTAATAAAGCAGAAGTAGATGTTTTTCTGGAACTCTCTTGCTTTTTCAATGATCCAACAAATGTTAGCAATTTGATCTCTGGTTCCTCTGCCTGTTCTAAAACCAGCTTGAATATCTGGAAGTTCACTGTTCATATACTGTTGAAGCCTGGTTTGGAGAATTTTGAGCATTATTTTGCTAGCTGTGAGATGAGTGCAATTGTGTGGTAGTTTGAGCATTCTTTGGCATTGCCTTTCTTTGGGATTGGAATGAAAATTGACCTTTTCCAGTCCTGTGATCACTGCTGAGTTTTCCACATTTGCTGGCATATTGAGTGCAGCACTTTCACAGCATCATCTTTTAGGATTTGAAATAGCTCAACTGGGATTCCATCACCTCCACTAGCTTTACTTGTAGTGATGCTTCCTAAGGTCCACTTGACTTCACATTCTAGGATGTCTGGCTTTAGGTGAGTGATTACACCATCATGATTATCTGGGTCATGAAGATCTTTTTTGTATAGTTCTTCTGTGTAGCTACTGAAGACCCTGAAAAATTACATATGATCTAGAAATGCTAAACTTCATGCTTCTTTAAGGTAACAAATTTAAAAGAATTTTAGAAGCGATTTTGTTTGATATAGAGAAGGGGGCAGAGACTGTTCTTCTCAGGAGCAAGAGAAGGGGTGAATATTTCCTATATTTCTCTCTGAACTTGGCTTCTTACTTTATCTCATCTTTGCTCAGAAATAAAACCCTCCATTGACTCCTATGACTCAGGGTGCAGTCTCCAGGATCCTCCTAGCTCACAACACTTACTCTGTGCACCAAGACACCCCCCACCCCCAGTCTGTGATGTCCTGGAGGACATGTTCTGTATTTATTTTGTCTCTAAAATCCCTGCAGTTACTGCTGCTGCTGCTGGTCCCTGACAAATTACAGATGATCTAGAAATGCTAAACTTCATGCTTCTTTAAGATAATGAATTTAACAGAATTCCAGAAGCACTCTTGGATGATATAGAGAAGGGGGAAGAGACTTTTCTTCTCAGGAGCGAGAGAAGGAAGATGGGAGGTGTTTTGGAGGATCCTCAACACAAAGCATGCTAATGACAGCAAGCTACCATACTCATTCTGGGGAAAGCCAGCTGAGGCCTGCATGTGCATCTGGGAGCAATTTGACACATAGCACAAAACCAGAAACTCAGCGTTTATTTTTATTTTCCATCTGTTTTATGTACATTGTTAATGCACACATCTGTGAGGGAGGGAAAAAAGATAAACATATTATGGCCTCCAAATAAGATAAATATGGAAATAATTTTTGCTAACTATACACAACTTAAAGGTCTCAGTTTCATGCTGTGCTTTATTATATATTATACGTACATGCCTTACTGCTTATAGTTGGAATCTGCTACTTCCCAAGATACAGCCACAAAAATAGTTTTAGTATTCCTGCCTAGAGAATTCCATGGACAGAGGAGCCTAGCAGGCTACAGTCCAAGGGGTCACAAAGAGTCGGACATGACTGACTCTTTTTTTTTTTTCAAGTTTTCATTGATAATAGAGATTTGAAATTATTTTCCAATTCTTTTCAAGAATATTTTTTCTTTTATTTTTCAGTTCAGTCACTCAGTCATGTCTGACTCTTTGAGACCCCATGGACTGCAGCCCACCAGGCTTCCTTGTCCATTGCCAACTCCTAGAACTTGCTCAAACTCATGTCCATCAAGTCAGTGATGCCAACCAACCAATTCATCCTCTGCCATCTCCTTCTCCTGTCTTCAGTTTTTCCCAGCATCAGTTTTTTCCAGAGCTGATCAGTTCTTTGCATCAAGTGGCCAAAGTATTAGAGATATCAGTAAAGAGATATCTTTATTTAAATTGTTGATGCTGGTCATTTGCTAGTTTTCTAAACTAGTGAATGTACAAAAAAATAAGAAAAAATTCATTTTCATGATAAAAATGCTTTTATTAAAAAACCTAAATAACACAGTCTAATAATATTATTGTGTCCTTTATAATTTTTAATAGGTGTAAGGAAACATTTAACAACAGAGTCTTAAATTAACCAAAGTATTTTGCAAGGATTTGATTATTTACAGGATTTTTTTCTTCCTCTAAATTTGTAACAACAAAATAAATGTGGTTAGACTTCAGAAGCCTTAGGCAACATCTATTGTTTCACGAGAAAAATCTGTGTGTCCCAGAGTCCCATGGATCACCCCATGTGTGAATAATAACAACTGGCTATATTTGGAAATTGAAATGCTTCCATCTGTAACTGTGCTAGAGGGACTTCCTCTGAAAATTGGAAACTAGACATGGCATCTTTTCCTATTCAAAATCCTTCTAGGTGGTTGATGACAGAGTTTTAAAGTTGAATTATTTAACATGTACAAGTTTAAAAACTGTCTAGAAAGACAAAATGTTAGGACAGTTTTCATTTTCTTCTTTAGTTGTTCGGGTATGGACCCTGTCACCATGGAGCCTACTTGCTCAGGAAAGCCAAACTCCTTCTCAGCCTCTGGGGCAGGATGAAACTTAATGTAAGTCACCCTGCCCCTCATTAGAGGGCTTGGGAATCTTTTTGCAAACCAACCGAAGCCAAATAAATGCAAAAGCATATTTTTCATGGCCTCTAGGAAAATTGTTCTTTGGTTCTTTCCCCTCCCCTCCCACTCTCTGGCCTTGCTTCCTCTCCTCTCTTGTCCTGTCCTCCTGTCCCTTCCCTTTTCTCCTCCTTCTCTTTCCCCTTCTCTCCACATGCTGTCATGTAGCTATTTGGTTTAGTTCAGTCATTCAGTCGTGTCTGACTCTTTGCAACCACACGGATTGTAGCACGCCAGGTTTCCCTGTCCATCACCAACTCCCAGAGCTTACTCATATTCATGTCCATCAAGTCAGTGATACCATCCAACCACCTCATCCTCTCTCATCCCCTTTTACTCCTGCCTTCAATCTTTCCCAGCATCAGAGTCTTTTCTAGTGAGTTAGTTCTTCGCATCAGATGGCCAAGGTGCTGGAGTTTCAGCTTCAACATCAGTCTTTTTAATGAATATTCAGGACTGATTTCCTTTAGGATGGACTGGTTGGCTCTCCTTCCAGTCCAAGGGACTCTCAAGAGTCTTCTCCAACACCACAGTTCAAAAGCATCAATTCTTCGGCACTCAGCTTTCTTTATAGTCCAAATTTCACATCCATACATGACTACTGGACAAACCATAGCTTTGACTAGATGAAACTTTGTTGGCAAAGTAATGTCTCTGCTTTCTAATATGCTGCCTAGGTTGACCATGGCTTTCCTTCAAGGAGTAAGCATCTTTTCATTTCATGGCTGCAGTCACCATCTGCCGTGATTTTGGAGCCCAAAAAGATAATGTTTCTCACTGTTTCCACCTTTTCCCCATCTATTTGCCATGAAGTGATTGGACTGGATGCCATGATCTTAGTTTTCTGAATGTTGAGCTTTAAGCCAACTTTTTCACTCTCCTCTTTCACTTTCATCAAGAGGCTCTATAGTTCCTCTTCACTTTCATTCATAAAGGTGGTGTCATCTGCATATCTGAGGTTATTGATATTTCTGCTGGCAACCTTGATTTCAGCTTGTGTTTCATCCAATCCAGCATTTCACATGATGACTGTGCATTTAAGTTAAGTAAGCAAGGTGAGAATATACAGCCATGATATACTCCTTTCTCATTTTGGAATTAGTCTATTGCTCCATGTCTGGTTCTAATTGCTGCTTCTTGACCTGCATACAGATTTCTTAGGAGGCAGGTCAGGTGGCCTGGTATTCCCATCTATTTAAGAATTTTCCAGTTTGTTGTGATCCACACAATCAAAGGCTTTAGTGTAATCAGTGAAGGAGAAGTAGATGATTTTATGGATCTCTCTTGCTTTTTCAATGATCCAGTGGATATTGGCAGTTTTATCTCTGGTTCTAAATCCAGCATGAACATCTGGAATTTCATGGTTCACGTACTGTTGAAGCCTAACTTGGAGAATTTTGACCATTACTTTGCTAGTGTGTGTGAGATGAGCAAAATTGTGTGGTAGTTTGAACATTCTTTGGCATTGTCTTTCTTTGGGATTGGAATGAAAACTGACCTTTCCCAGTCCTGTGGCCACTGCTGAGTTTTCCAAATTTGCTGGCATATTAAATGCAGCACTTTCACAGCCTCATCTTTTAGGATTTGGAATAGCTCAACTGGAATCCTATCACCTCCACTAACTTTGTTCATAGTAATGCTTCCTCATGATTCTGACAAGACTCACAGATGACTCTTGCTTGCCTGCCTTAAAATCCTCCTTTATTATTATTGATTGTTATCCCTATTGCAATTACTTGAATACAATCATCTCCTAATTTCTGGCACAGTTTACCTTCACACTAACATCCTGAATGTTTCCACCACATTCCTAAAAGCAGCAGTACTTTGGCACATGGTACAGTGCTTCAGTCTGTTCCACAACTAGAAGAAACAGGGTCTTTACTGCCCCTGGTCTGTATTCTCCATTCAGTTAGCTTGACATTTTATAGTTTACTATGAGAACATCTCCAAAGCCCATTTTTAAATACTTTTATTTATTTATTTGGCTACCTAGGCCTTAGTGATGGCACAAAGGATCTTTAATTATGGCATGTGAACTTTTAGTTGTGGCAACTGGGATCAAGTTCTCTGACCAGGGAACAAACCGTCTCCCTACTTTGGGAGCACAGAGTCTTAGCCACTGGACTAAGACTAGGGAAGTCTCAAAGCCCAATTTTAATTTCTATATCAACATTGGGGTTTTGAGTAGCAAGTGATAGAAACTGAAAGGCAAAAGATATTTATGAGTTTCCCATTTGGGAATCTAATATAGAGACTCCAGTTCTGACAGTGTGAATCTACTTTCTTGTCTTGAGTCTTGTCTTGGCTTTGCTTGAGTCTTGACTAGCAGAAAGATATTCTGTGTCACATTTGTAGAGGTAAACAAAGGCCAAGCAAATAAGAACTAGCAAAGGCTATTTATTCAGAACTCACTAAAGACCAAATTCTAGTAAGACAGAGTGGGATCTTAACCAAGCCAGATTATCAACTTGATTTTTTGGATGAAGTCTTTAGGATTCTCCATTAAGCTAGAAAGTGAGTGTGTTCATTTGGAGGCTGACATTTTTAATGTGAAATGAGAAGCAGTATGAATATATGAATGCTGAGTATCCTATATCCTAAGAAATGAGCTGCCTCCATAATCAGCAGGCCAAGAGGTCTGGACACTCCTGCCAGTGGGCTCTATCACTGTGATAACCAGACTCAATCATGCAAGTTGTACATGGCCTGAGAAGAGCAAGCTGAAGCCCCTCTCTGCTTGGATTTTCCCCTGGAGATGGGGGTTGTCCAGAAAAGTACACATTGATAAAATTTGGCAACAGATTGAAATGGAAAGATTCTAAATACTCTGGGAAAATGTTTCCTCTACAGAAATGAGGTATCACTTCACACTGGTCAGAATGGCCATCATCAAAAAGTTTACAAACAATACAAACTAAAGACAATGTGCAGCAAAGGGAGCCCTCCTACTGTCGGTGGGAATATAAGCTGGTGCAGTCATCATGAAGAACAATACGGGGGTTCTTCCAAAAGCTAAAAATAGAGCTACTGTATGGCCCATCAATCCAACTCCTGGACATATACTCAGAGAAAACCGTAAGTCAAAAAGATACATGCACCTCAACGTTCATTGCTGCACTATTTACAATAGTCGAGACACGGAAGAAAGCTAAATTTCCATTGACAAAGAAATGGATAAAGAAGATGTGGTACATATACACAATGGAATATAACTCAGCCTTAAAAAAGAATGAAATAATGCCATTTGCAGCAACATGGATAAACTTAAGATTATTATACTACATGAAGTAAGTCATACAAAGACAGATATGATATCAGATATGATACAAAGACAGATCATATGATATCACTTATCACTTTTAAAAAATGATACAAATGAATTTAGTAATGAAATAGACTGTCACAGACTTCAAAAAAAATTCATGGTTACCTAAGAGGAAAGAAGGGGGAGGAGGGATAAATTAGGAGATTGATAGGAACATATACACACTATTATATATAAAATAAATAATCAGCAATCACCTACTGTATAGCAGAGGAGTTCTACTCAATATTTTTTTTTAATAACTGAGATTTTATTGGTTGTTTTGAGGATCACTACACAGACATTTCAATTTGTACACAATTCTTAACATACGTACCAGAAATCCAAAATATCATGTAGTTGTGATTCTTAACAGTTATTCCAATGACTTTCCAGCTTAAAATTTGGAGCAAACTTTCCTTAACAGGATATCAAGTACCAATATCTTCAAATATTGATATGTTGTTACATCATAAGTCCCACTGATTCACAATTTAATATCATATACACTACATACCCAAACTGTCAATCGTTCACAGCACATTAACCAAGTTACTAGGAAAACTGGACTACCACGACCAAAGATGTTATAGTATAGTGCACAAAACTCTGACCAGGAGAGCCAAGATCAAAAAGTGGTTTGCTGTAGGAAATAATTCTACCAAAACAATATGGGAAGAGAATTAATTTAAAGTGTTCAAGACATTAAATGCACAACTGACTCCAAACTGCCATTTAGTATGCTTTTGTATTATAGGTTATAGGATATAAAAGCTACCCCCCATCTATGGAATGTTAAGCTGACACCCAAGACAATCAAAGCCTCCCGTATCCAATATCCCACTATTTTCTGGTTGTACCAAAAAATAAACAACCAGCAAATGATTTCACCTCTTAAAAAAAAGCATTTACACTTAAAAAATGGGATGAGGTGGGATTCCCTCCTTTTTAAAAATGTTTCTAGAGCTACTAAAAAACTTGCATTTACAAAATAGTTGATAAAAATATTCCTCTGGATTGTACAAGAAGGGAAACAGGGACCACTGACAGGACTCGGTGTGTGGTTATTAATCAGACTTGGCTTCTTTCTCTTCTGCTTCATCAGAGGCTGGGCTCTCCTCGTTTTTAGTCTCTCCATTTTCTGCAGGTAAGTCTTCTTTAGTCTCCTGGTTGGCCACTTCCGCCTGTTTTCCCTTTGCTCCTCTTTTCCCTTTTGTTTGCACTTTTTTGTCTGAAGATTTATCCTTTCCCGCCGCCTTTTTTGGCTTCGTTTCCACTTTTGCAGGAGCCGGTTTAGCTGACAACCTCGCCGATCTCTTGGGCTCCTCCTTCGCCGCCCCCTCGGCGGAGCTAACCTTCCTCTTGGGCATCGTGGCGACGGGGCGGGCGAGAGCCGGGTGCCTGAGGGCCGCGGCGCGCCGAGAGCCTTCGCGAAGCTGAGTAGCCTGACCGCAGCCGCTCCTCCCGCCCTCAATATTCTTAATAATCTATATGGGAAAGAATCTGAAAAAGAATGCATATGTGTATATGTATGTGCTTCCCTAGTGACTCGGTGGTAAAAAAATCCACCTGTCAATGCAGGATTTGAGGGCTCAATCCTGGGTCGGGAAGACCCCCTGGAGAAGAAAATGGCAATTCATTCCAGTACTCTTGCCTGGGAAAGCCCATGGACAGAGGACCTGGTGGGCTACAGTCCATGGGATTGCAAAGAGTTGGACATAGCTGAGTGACTAAATAACAACATATATATTTATAACTGAATCACTTTTCTGTATACCTGAAACTAACATAATGTTATAAACCAACTATGCTCCAATATAAAATAAAACTAAATGTAAGAAGATGGCCTCTCTTCTTCTGGGAGTAGCATTGCACTGATGTGAGCTGCTCTGAACCATTGCTTCACTCCCAGCCTAAGGGCAGGGGCACAGCAGGGCAGTGGAGGGAGAGCCCTGGGAAGAAGACTCCACACCTGCCCTTGGGGTGGGATGCCTGCAGTGGGAAACACCCAAATTCATCACCGTGAAACCAATTTAGCTTGAATTTCCAATTTCTTGCCACTCAAAGATCCTGAAAGCTCATATTCTCAAGCTTCTAGTCACTCAGTATTTTATTTCCTCAGCAAGATTCAAACTCTCTGAGGACAATTTCATTTATGTAGTTACATACTGCACATTGTCAAGCCATGCTGTAAAGTATTAATTAACAGCAGTTGCATTCAAATACTAGGTCAAGTGGTAACGTTTATTAAACAATAAAAAAATGAATTTAATAAATTTAAAAACTCAACATCTTAGTCTGTTTAAGCTGCTGTAACAAAATACCACAAACTGGGGAGCTGAAGGACAGGTGTTTATTTCTCATGGTTCTGGAGCTGGAAATCTGAGATCAGGGTGCCAGCATGGCTAGGCTCTGGCAAGCACCCCTTTCTGGGTTGCAGACTGTCTGCTGACTGGTTTCTTTGCCCTCATATGGTAGAAGGTGCTAGATCTCTTTTATAAAAGCATTAACCCTGTTCCTAAGGGCTCCATTCTCATGACACATCACCTCTCAAAAGCCCCACCCCTGAATACCATCACATTGGGCATTAGGATTTCAACATATGAATTTGAAGAGGGTTGAACATTCAGACCATGGCACTTAATATTAATAAGCATATTATAGAGTACTTACCTGACCTTCAGAGCAGGAGTCATTTATCTGTTGTTGTTTTTTTTTTCTGATCATAGTCATCCAGCCCTTAACTGAGGCACCTGTTCAGTGACTATGGGATGATGAGTCTGGCATACCAGCATATGCACCTATGGTCTTCACAACAGCCAAACCCATAGGCACTGCTATGACTTCAATTTGCAGTGAGGCTTCAAGAGTTTCTGCACATGATTCAAGGAGAGACAGCTAAAATACAGAAAATCTGGAATTAAAAGATGGATCATCTGATTTCAGAGCACAACCCACGATGAAGTGTTCACCCTCCTGGTGTGTCTGTACCAACACATATTAACTGAATCTCTCAAAGGCTTGGAATTTATTCTTTCTACCCAAGACCTTTTATTTAAATCTAGTTTCACTGGATTCTTATTACTTGCTCTTAAATAAAACCAAGATCTTGGTGATGCTGCTTCTAGGGAGTCACTGCTCCTAGACTCTAATGTCTGATGGAGCAAGGAAACATGTGTTTGTATAATGCTATGTATATACATCAGAGAAGGCAATGGCAACCCACTCCAGTACTCTTGCCTGGAAAATCCCATGGAAGGAGGAGCCTGGTAGGCTGCAGTCCATGGAGTCGCAAAGAGTCACACACGACTGAGAGACTTCACTTTCACTTTTCACTTTCATGCATGGAGAAGGAAATGGCAACCCACCCCAATGTTCTTGCCTGGAGAATCCCAGAGACAGTGGAGCCTGATGGGCTGCCGTCTATGGGGTCGCACAGAGTCGGACACGACTGAAGTGACTTAGCAGCAGCAGCAGCAGCAGCATGTATATACGTGTATCTATAGATATTTCTATATGTAAATATCTGTATCTATATTAAGATAAACATGAATTTATACTGACATCTTTAATTCTTTACTACATGAATCATTCTCTCTGCCTTTGCTGAATTGCCTATACATTCCCACTCCAACAGTAAGAAACCTGACTGCCACTTTGAAATTCACTCTTCCTCCAATAAACTTCTGGGTTTTAACAAATCAGGGATGTCAAAGTTTTGACCATTATAGTACCAAATAGTATAGTTTTACTGTCCTAAAACTTCACTAGACTCCATCCATTCTACTACTCCCCAACCACTGCCAATTACTGATATTCTTACTGTCCTTATAGGTTCACCTTTTCCAGAATATCCTATAATCAATTGTTATTGCTGTTCAGTTGCTCAGTCGTGTCTGACTCTGCAACCCTAAGGACTGCCCCATGCTGGGCTTCCCTGTCCTTCACCATCTCCGGAGGTTTGCTCAAACTCATGTCCATTGAGTTGGTGATGACATCCAACCATTTCATCCTCTGTTGTTCCCTTCTCCTCCTGCCTTAAATCTTTCCCAGCATCAGGGTCTTTTCAATGAGTCAGCTCTTTGCATCAGGTGGCCAGAGTGTTGGTGCTTCCGCTTCAACATCGGTCCTTAGAATGATTATTCAGGGTTGATTTCCTTTAGGATTGACTGGTTTGACCTCCTTGCAGTCCAAGGGACTCTCGAGTCTTCTTCAGTACCACAGTTGGAAAGCATCAATTCTTTGGTGATCAGCCTTCTTTATAGTTCAACTCTCACATCCATACATGACTACTGGAAAAGCCCTAGACGGACCTTTGTCGGCAAACTGATATCTCTGGTTTTAATATGCTAAGTTGTCATAGCTTTCCTTCCAAAGAGCAAGCATATTTTAATTTCATAGCTACTGTCAATTATAAGCTTGCATTTAATAAATTTATATCTATATTAAAATAACTGTATGATAAATAAATGCAGTACAGTTAACCCTTGAACAACATGGAGGCTGGGGCACCAACCCTTTCTGCAGTCGAAATCCAGATATATAGTCTGCCTTCCATATCTGAAATTTCTACATCCACAAATTCAACCAACCACAGATCAGGTAGTATCATAGTATGTACCTTTGGGAAAAAAAGTCACATGTAAGTTGATACGTGCATTTCAAAGATGTGTTGTTCTAGGGTAAATTGTATACATGTGATGTCTATAATAGCATTAGGAGATAAAATTGCTTACTCAAGATCACACCTTCACTTATAATTGTGAATAGCATTAGTTATTTTAAAATATAAATAATGCAGAAAGATCTACATATTTTATTATTATCTGTATCCTGATTTCTTCTTAAAATGATTTGAGATGGGCATCAAAATGATGACAGATGTGTTAGCCCATCCTTCCTTACAGCTGGGACCCCACATGATGGCCCAGGTGTCCACACAGCTATGCAGAGGCAGTGGAAGGTCCAAAATTAGATGTCCAGTGGGAAGAGCTAGGGGTCTGAGAAATAGACTTTGACTTCAAGAGTCCACAGAGGGATGCATACCCAGACACAGCTCACTTCACCCAGGTGTTTTTACAGCAGAGACATTTTGATTCTGCCTAAAACCAATAAATAAATAAAGTATTTATATATACCGTAAAGTTTCCATAGAACTGCATGGACAGGATGAGGGATGTGGTGCTGCTGGTAAATGGCCTAGGAACAGAAGGCCCTGTAGGACTAGGGAGCTATGGGGCAGCCAGCGTGCTCAGGTCCACATGTAGATCTGGTCTGGAACTAAGAAGTCTCCAGGGGGATGTGAAGGTCATCCTTCAGTCATATTTTCTCTGTACAAAGACCCTGTCTCCAAGGGTTTCATAATAAGACCAGTTTTTATAAAAATTTCACATGTGACAGAGACTTGCAAATGTCTGGCTAGAAAACCATGTGATCCTCCTCATAATTTCTGAATGGTTGTACAGCATGGTATCCATGGGATGGGCACTTTTTTGACATTGTCATTGCTTTCATTGTGCAGTTTCTATTTCTGGCACTGCCACTCAGTTGTTTGTCTCTGGATATACTCTGTGCTAACTTGATTTTTTTTTTTTTTGCTTTATTCACTGGAATGAGAGAAGTTACTTGAAGTACATAGAACAACTTGTTCCCTATGTGCTGATCATTTGTCTGCATTGGCATCCAGCCCCACAATGTGAGATCCTGTATTTTCTGTAAGAAAAATAGGACATTACTAAAGCTGAGTTGCTTACAACATGGCAAAAAGTGGTACCACTACAATTTTTTCCTTTTGTGATAAACTTTTTAGCGATCCCTAAAAATCCTTCTCCAAAAATAAGTTATCTTATTTTTCCTTGAAGTTATCCATAAATTTTGTGTAGGTCATTCTTTTTTAATATATTGAGCCACAGTAATCAAAATTATTAAGCAATATAACTCTGATGATGCTGTTTGTCTACTTAAAATGAATCAATTCTCCATTGAGATGTGAAAGTCTTATTGCATGCCGATTCTGTTTTCCAAAATATCAGTGAATTTCCTCAAAGTACTGGAACTCTGTTGTGCCCTGAACTTTTATAAACAACCTCATCCAGGAATCCTGTATATCATCCAACCAAAAAAATATTGGTCATCCAAGCCATGACTCATTCATTCATTTATACAACAAAAAATGACAAAGATTTCTAGATGTCCAGGACTTGTGCTAATTTGCTAAGATTATAAAAATACATAGGATATATCGTCACTGTTATGGTCACAAGCCAAGAGCATGTGTAAGCAAACAGTTACAATAAGACACCACAAAGCCAACTATATAATTCAACACAGTATTAAAATGAATGCATAAATTTGGCAACACTAATTTTTCCCTAGGTTGTCAGAAAGACTTACAAAAAAGTGTTACCCCAAAACTTAGTTTAAAAGTTAAATAAAAGTTTCATGGTTATGAAATAAGAGGGTGGCTCCTAGAAAAATTTGGTTAATTTATAGGGTAGAAAATGCATGGTGGTCTTGGAGAACTAAATAATTGAAAGTTATCATGGTAAAAACTTATAATATGGTCTGTTTCTATAAGAAATGAGGCTGGAGGAAAAGACAGGGTCATGGAGACCTTCACTGGCATGCAAAGAAGCCTTGACTTTGTCCCATAGCAGATCCATTTACCAGTAGGCTGTTGCTCAAGTGCCCCAGTTCTAAGACCCTGTAATCTACCAGGCTTATTCCACTCAGGTTTTATAACCATAAGCAACAGCTGGTCAGGATGTTCTTTCAGGGGCTATTATTTTGTTTGTTTCAAACAAGTTCTTCTGGATCATGATGTCTCAACTTCACACACACAGGACACTGCTCATGTGTGAAGCCCAGGGCATAAAACAAGAAGACAAATGTCCAGGCACTGTTTTATCACAGCTCCTCTCAATCCCAGAATCCACAATAGCCCTGAAGACCCAGAAGTCATTTCATGCACTACACTACATGAGCTCCTTACAATCCTTGCAACAGTGTTGGCCCAACTCCCCCAGTTCCAGTCCCTTTGGCAGTTATGTTTCTTTTTGCTCTCAAACTCCATTCTAATGAATCCCTCCCTGCTTTGGTTTATTTTTAATATTAATAACAAAACAAAGTCCTCTGTACAACTCTTTAAAACATCAAGTTCATCATAAATCTTGCTCTAGCATGAAGCACTTGCCAGTAATAACTATTGAAACTGCAAGAGTATAAATTCCTTGAGGTGAGAGCATATCACCTGAATAAGTCTTCAGTGCTGGTCTTCAATGCTGGTACTCTGTGAGCGTTTGTCGAACAAGGTACGTGATTGATTTGTGTCTCCCACCACATTCCAGGGTGGCAGGAATCATGCCTGATTTATTCCTGGCATTCTGTCTGATAGTGAGTAAATGGTTAATGAATGTTTATTAAATGAATTTCCCCCTTTCTCATGGTAAAAAAAAAAAAACACGTGTAATATGTTCCATGTGTGTTCGGTACATGAGTAAGTCATTTTTTGCTGTCTCCTATTGCCTTTGTTATTTATGAATGCATGGTTTCTTCCTTCAACAGAAGGCAACTTTTTCCATTATTTTTTTCTGTCTATTCATTGCCACAAATGTTAATGTATCATTTGCTGAGCCAAGCAGTTTTGTTAGAAACTTCAAGGATGCAACAATAAATAAGACACAGGGCATCAAGGACCTTGTGAAACAAACACCATTAACATAGCTGTTAACATACAGCACTCTATGTAAGGTTACAGGAGGGAGCGTTTACAGGCATATCTCATTTTATTGCCCTTCACTTTATTGTGCTTCACAGATAGTGCACTTTTTTTAACAAATGGAAGGTTTGTGGCAACCCTGTGTCGAGTAAGTCTGTCAGTACCAATTTTCCAACAGCACTCACTTTGTGTCTCTGTGTCACATTTTTATAATTTTCACAATATTTCAAATATTTTTCATTATGTTGTTGCTATGGGTATCCGTGATCAGTAATCTAGTAATCTTTGATGTTACTGTTGTAACTGTTTGGAGGAGCCACAAACCAAGCAAAGGTAAGACTGAATTTAATCCCTGAATATTGTGTATTTTCTGAAGGCTATACTGACTGGTCATTTCCCTGACTTTCTTCCTCTTCTCAGGCCTCCCTATTTTCTAGGACACAAGAATATTGAAAGAAGATCTATTAAGAACCCTTCAATAGACCCGAAGTGTTCAGGTGAAAGGAAGGTTTGCACACCTCTTAATTCAAAGGTTAGAAATGTTAAGCTAAATGAGGAAAGCATGTCAAAAGCCAACATAGGCCAACAGCCAGGCCTCTTGAGCCAAATAGTTAGACAAGTTGTAAATGCAAAGGAAAATTCTTGAAGGAAATGAAGGGTGTTACTGCAGTGAACTTGAGAACAGTAAGAAAGTAAAACAGTCTTATTGTTGATATTGCTAAGTGAGTGGTTTGGAGAGATCAGATCCACTACAATGTTACCTTAAGCCAAAAACTAATCCAGAGCCAGACCCTAACTCTCTTCAAGTTTAAGAAAGCTGAGAGAAGTGGCTGCAGAAGAAAAGTTTGAAGCAAGCAAAGCAAAATCAAAGCAAAATAAATAAATTAGGAATGAATAAGAGAATGAAGTTGCAAAAACCTTAGCTTGATCATTTACATGTCAATTTCTACTTTTTCCAATATTACCTTTAAAATTGATAAATATTGTTCTTGTGACATATTTATTTCATGATCATGAAGATGGCTGTGATAATCGTTTTATGATGTATGTAAGTCAAATGATTGTGCTGTATACTTTAAACTTCTACAATGCTGTAAGTCAATATACTATATAAGTAATATTCTTGCCTGGATAATCATGAACAAAGGAAGCTTGCATACTGTAGTCCATGGTGTCACAAAGAGTCAGACATGATTTAGAGACTGAACATCAACAACAAATTACCAGGAAAGAATATGCTTCACTAACTATGTGATTAACAATAGATGTGGGACAACCCAAGATTGTGAAATAAGCAGCTAAATTATCTATATTTGTCTGCGAGTTGTCATTCAATACATGATCTTCTAACATCCTTACGCAAATATTAAAAATCCTAATGCTTGCAGGCTGCAGCAATGCTTTTCCCCACATGAGAGATCAAAATGATAATGAAAGGCAAACCAGCCTTTGTAGTGAATGCAGGTTCAAATTTGTTCAAATTACAAGGCAGGCCAATAACTGAAGACAGCTTTCTAACTCTTCAGTATGATGAGCAGCCTTCTGAAGAGATTTAAATTTAAAACCATGTTTTTTTGTCTTAAGTGATTACTTGTATAAACAAGGGCCAGAAAAAAATATATAAACAAGTAGAAAATAGAATCTTTCTCATGGTCTCACCAAATCTGCCAGAATTAAGGTCTCAACCTACAGACTCCTATCCTGCTGTGGTTTCTAGAGTAACAGTGTAATTCCCACCAGAGTGCAAGTGATATAATTTCAGGCTTGATATTTGGATAAATATATTTAATATCAGTATGGGGGCTTAAAATATGACTAATCCAAGAAAACTATTGTCTTAAAAATAAGTAAAATTTGTTGTTTGTGCTTTTGGTGTTTTATCAAAAAGTCATTGTCTAACATAAGTTCATGAAGGTTTACTCCTATCTTTTTTCCTAAGAATTTTACATGTTTAGCTCTTGCATTTTCATTTATGATCAATTTAATTTTTGTGTCTGGCATAAAATAGTCCAAATCATTTTTTTTTTTTTTTTGCATGAGGACGTCCAGTTGTCCTAGCATCATTTGTTGATAAGACTATTGATTTCCCATTAAATTGTCTTGATGTCCTGGTTGAAAGTCAGTTGATCAGACCAAGAGTTTATTTCTGGGTTCTCAATCCTTTTTGTTGACCTGTATGTCCTCCCATCACCCAATACCACACTGCCTTATGGCTTGCATTGTTTTGAAATTGAAAAATGTGAATCCTCCAAGGCTTTTTCCTCAAGATTGTTTTGACTGGAGTGTATTCCTTGCAATTTCATTTGGATTTTGAATAAGCTGGTCAATTTATTGAAAAGGTAGCTGTTATTTTATTGAGGATTGTGCTACTTTGCCAACTAAGGTCTGTCTAGTCAAGGCTATGGTTTTTCCAGTAGTCATGTATGGATGTGAGAGTTGGACTGTGAAGAAGGCAGAGCGCTGAAGAATTGATGCTTTTGAACTGTGGTGTTGGAGAAGACTCTTGAGAGTCCCTTGGACTGCAAGGAGATCCAACCAGTCCATTCTGAAGGAGATCAGCCCTGGGATTTCTTTGGAAGGAATGATGCTAAAGCTGAAACTCCAGTACTTTGGCCACCTCATGCGAAGAGTTGGCTCATTGGAAAAGACTCTGATGCTGGGAGGGGTTGGGGGCAGGAGGAGAAGGGGACAACACAGGATGAGATGGCTGGATGGCATACTGACTCGATGGACATGGGTCTGAGTGAACTCTGGGAGTTGGTGATGGTCAGGGAGGCCTGGCGTGCTGCGATTCATGTGGTCGCAAAGAGTCGGACACGACTGAGCAACTTAACTGAACTGAACTGTGTTGAGTCTATAAAGCAATTTGGGGAGTATTAAGTCAAGTGGGACTTAGAAAGCATCACTATGAATAAATCTAGTGGAGGTGATGGAATTCCAGTAGAGCTATTTCAAATCCTGAAAGATGATGCTGTGAAAGTGCTGTACTCAATATAACATCAAATTTGGAAAACTCAGCAGTGGCCACAGGACTGGAAAATGTCAGTTTTCATTCCAATCCCAAAGAAAGGCAATGTCAAAGAATGCTCAAACTACCGCACAATTGCACTCATCTCACACGCTAGTAAAGTAATACTCAAAATTCTCCAAGCCAGGCTTCAGCAATATGTGAACCGTGAACTTCCTGATGTTCAAGCTGGTTTTAGAAAAGGCAGAGGAACCAGAGATCAAATTGCCAACATTCATTGGATCATCAAAAAAGCAAGACAGTTCCAGAAAAAACATCTATTTCTGCTTTATTGACTATGCCAAAGCCTTTGACTGTGTGGGTCATAATAAACTGTGGAAAATTCTGAGAGAGATGGGAATACCAGACCACCTGACCTGCCTCTTGAGAAATCTGTATGCAGGCCAGGAAGCAACAGTTAGAACTGGACATGGAACAACAGACTGGTTCCAAATAGGGAAAGGAGTACGTCAAGGCTGTATATTGTCACCCTGCTTATTTAACTTCTATGCAGAGTACATCATGAGAAACGCTGGACTGGAAGAAACACAAGCTGGAATCAAGATTGCTGGGAGAAATATCAATAACCTCAGATATGCAGATGACACCACCCTTATAGCAGAAAGTGAAGAGGAACTAAAAAGCCTCTTGATGAAAGTAAAAGAGGGGAGTGAAAAAGTTGGCTTAAAGCTCAACATTCAGAAAACGAAGATCATGGCATCCGGTCCCATCACTTCATGGGAAATAGATGGGAAAACAGTGGAAACAGTGTCAGATTTTATTTTGGGGGGCTCCAAAATCACTGCAGATGGTAATGCAGCCATGAAATTAAAAGACGCTTACTCCTTGGAAGAAAAGTTATGAGCAACCTAGATAGTATATTCAAAAGCAGAGACATTACTTTGCCGACTAAGGTCCGTCTAGTCAAGGCTATGGTTTTTCCTGTGGTCATGTATGGATGTGAGAGTTGGACTGTGAAGAAGGCTGAGCGCCAAAGAATTGATGCTTTTGAACTGTGGTGTTGGAGAAGACTCTTGAGAGTCCCTTGGACTGCAAGGAGATCCAACCAGTCCATTCTGAAGGAGATCAACCCTGGGATTTCTTTGGAAGGAATGATGCTAAAGCTGGAACTCCAGTACTTTGGCCACCTCATGTGAAGAGTTGATTCATTGGAAAAGACTCTGAATCTGGGAGGGATTGGGGGCAGGAGGAGAAGGGGATGACTGAGGATGAGATGACTGGATGGCATCACTGACTCGATGGACGTGGGTCTGAGTGAACTCTGGGACTTAGTGATGGACAGGGAGGCCTGGCGTGCTGCGATTCATGGGGTTGCAAAGCGTCAGACACTACTGAGTGACTGAACTGAACTGAACTGAACCATCTTAACATTACTGAATCTTCTAATCCATGAATATAGTATATATATTTATCTAGGTCTTCTTTCATTTTGACATTTTATAGTTTTCGGTGTATAGGTCTTACACTTCTTTCATTAAATATAGTCCTAAAGACTTGATTATATTTGATGCTGCTATAAATGGAATTGTTTTCTTAATTATATTGTGAATTGACCATTGTGGCTGCTGCTTAGTTGCTCAGTCATGTATGACTCTGTGTACCCCATGGACTGTAGTGCACCAGGCTCTTCTGACCTCGGAATTTTCAAGGCAAGAACACTGAGTTGCCATTTCTTCCTCCGGGGGATCTTCCTGACCTAGGGGTCGAATCTGCATCTCTTCTGTCTCCTACATTGGCAGAAAGATTCTTTACTACTAACTCCACCTGGGAAGCTGGTGACTTTTATCCTGAGACCTTGGGGAGCTCATTTATTAAGTCTGGTCAAATTTTTATTTGATTCCTTAGGATTTTTTAAATACATAAATTTTCCATTCTGTGTGCCTTTTGTTTCATTTCCTTGCCTAATTTCCCTGGCCAGAATTCCTTGTACAAGGCTGATGGCTAGTTTTTTAAAAATACAAAATAACAAGCAGTGGCAAGGATGGGTGGGAATACTCAGTTTTGCCTCCAGTGCCAGACACAACCAAGCCAAAGCCCTCTGTTTCCAGGTGAGTCTTCTCTTGTCCTGGAGAAACCACCAGGATTGTTAAGAGCAGATTCTTTTCCCTCCACATGGAATATGGCCACCAGATGTGAAGAACACCTTTCAGTTTTAGGATCCTGAGTGGGAGGAGAAGGAAAAAGGGAAGACAAAGTGTCCACTGAATGGAAGGGTGAGGTAAGGAGAGCAGGAGGGGAGAGGATGGGAGGGGAGAGAGAGGGAGGATGGGTTGGGAAGGGGAAGAGGAGGAGGGGAAAGTAGGGGAGGGGGAAGAACAAAGTCCCTCCTGTTTCTGCCACAACCTGATCTAGGTGACTAAACCCTCCCCCAGGGCTGCCTGGTGCTCTCCCTGGAGGAACTGGGCTCGGAAATGCAGCTTCTCATCCCTTTTCAAGTCCTCCAACACTTGCTGTGTTTGGTGTAATTTAGGTCTCTAGCAGATCTGAATACCTGTGAGGATGCTTAGGGATCTCAAAATCCCGGCTCCTGTTCTACATCTTTTGTTATGGGCTGAATGTTTGTGTCCTCTCAAAATTTATATATTGAAGCTCTAACCCTGAGAGGGATGGTGTTAGAAGGTGGGGCCTTTGGGAGGTGAATGGGTTTAGATGAGGTCACGAGCATGGGATCCCCTTGATGGATTAGTGCCCTTATGATAGAGGAAGAGAACAGAGCTCTCTCTGCCCCATGAGAATACAGGGAGAAGGCAGCAGTCTTCACTCAGGAAGAGAGCTGCTACCAGGAAGCTAGACCTGAAGCTGGGACTTCCTATCTCCAGAACTGTGAGAAAGCTGCGTCTGCTGTCGAAGCCTGTGTGGTGTATTGATTTGATATGATTTCAAATCCGCCAGTTTATGACTCAAGTAAAGTTGTTTTAATCCAATTTGTTTATGACAAAGATAAAAGAACTGGTTTTTAGAAGTGAAATTTTTCTGATGTAAGAATGAAGACATCTGTGTCAAAATGTCATCACCTCACATGTTGTCACTGACATGCACTCAGTAACCCAACTACTGAGGGGTTTCTGGATGCTTGCTCATTCAAAACTCATGGAGAGGCAACTGGGGCAAGGGACATAGTTAGACTATAAATATTAAAGTTTCATTTGGGGCAAAAGCTATTCTTAGCTGGTCTAGCTCTCCTAAGATCTTGAGATACTTGCTCCTGTCAAGACCAGGCTACTCTTGCTCAGCAGTGCCCACCAACACCAGGTTCTCATTCCCTAGCAACATGTACTAGAAACAGGGACTTTTATTTATACTCTGGCAGCTAGAGATAAGCTCTCAGTTGGAAAAGCCACCTCTCCCATGAAACCAAAACTCCTAGAAAAGGTATGCCTTAAATTAAATTCAGATTTATTTATATTTCCTTGCCTGGATAAAAAGCTCCCCTGGTGGCTCAAATAGTAAAGAATCTGCTTCAGTGCAGGAGATGCAAGTTCAATCCCTGGGTTGAGAAGATACCCTGGAGAAGGAAATGACAACCCACTCCAGTACTCTTGCCTGGAGAATTCCATGGAAAGAGGATCCTGGTGGGCTATGTTCCATGGGGTAGCAAAGAACTGAACACAACTGAGTGACTAACATTTTCATTTTCGGTCTGGAAAAAAATAGTGGAATTTACCTATTATTTAGGGCTTCCCACATGGCACAGTGGTAAAAAATTCAGCTGCCAATGCAGGATTTGATCAAGAGACAGAGGTTTGATCCCTGGGTCAGAAAGATCCCCTGGAGGAGGAAATGGTAATCCACTCCAATGTTCTTGTCCAAAAGATCCCATGGACAGAGGAGCATGGTGGGCGATAGTCCATGGGGCTGCAGAGTCAGACATGATTGAGAGACTCAGCACAGACATATATTCAATCACTTAGTATACGAAATTATTTCTTTTTCGCTTATTGAGACATTATCCTAGATGCTGTTAGTCTGTGAACTTATAAATCCCACAGTGAATATATGTTAAACGAAATATTGGCAAAGATGATTTTAGTCTCTGAGCATGATTTGTCATCCCCTTGCAAACAAAACAGCCCTCCTCACCTGCCACCACCCCGCCTACCTGTGGTCTTTTGTTATGGCAGCCTGAGCTCGCAAAGACCGGCACCCATATGGAAGATTCATGATATACAAAAGGAAACTCAGGGCAAAGACCCACTTTATTTCATCTGTCTTTGGGAACCTCTGTCAGATCGCTTTTAAATCAACTTTATTGTGTAATTTGCATATAGTAAAATACTCTCATTTAAGTTGTAAAGTGATGAGTTTTGACAAATGCATACCCTTTTTTAAGCACCACTGTAATCAAGAAATGGAATACTTTTAGCATCCCCAAAAGCTTTCTCACATCTTTCTCAAAGTCGTCTTTGACTGCCTAACTCCAAGATCTAGAAAGCCACTACTTTGCTTTCTGTAAAATCATTGTGAATGGTGACTGCAACTATGACATTAAAAGGTGTTTGCTACTTGGAAGAAAAGCCATGACAAACCGAGACAACATGTTAAAAGGCAGAAACATCCCTTTGCTGACAAAGGTCCATATAGTCAAAGCTATGGTTTTTTCAGTAGTCAGGTACAAATGTGAGAGTTGGACCATAAAGAAGGCTGAGTGCCAAAGAATTGATGCTTTCCAGTTGTGGTGCTGGAGAACACTCTTGTGAGTTCCTTGGACTGTAAGGAGATCAAACCAGTCAATCCTAAAGGAAATTAATCCTAAATATTCATTGGAAGGACTGATGCTGAAGCTCCAATATTTTGGCTGCCTGATGCAAAGAGTCAACCTATTGGAAAAGACCCTGATGCTGGGAAAGATTGAAGGCAGGAGGAGAAGGGGATAACAGAGGATAAGATGGCTGGTTGGCATCACTGATTCATTGGACATGAGTTTGAGCAAACTCTGGGAAATAGTGAAGGATGGGGAAGCCTGGCATGTTGCAGTCCATGGGACTGCAAAGAGTTGAACACGAGTGACCAACTAAAGAACAACAACAACAACGAAATAGATCAGTTTTGCCTTTTCTCTAATGATGTCATATAAATGGAAATATACAGTAGAAAAATATTAGTGGTTTCTGTAGGGCTTACAATATACTTATTAACTTATCCATATGTACTCCATATTAACATTAGCTTCCAACACAATACAGGAACTTTACCCTATATAGTTCTAACTGTGCTCATTTTGTGATACAATGATTATTCCTATTTTATTTATATATGTTATAAACTCAACAATACATTATATAATTATCACTTTATGTAACTTTATGGAATTTAAAGAAACTGAGAGGTGAAAAGAGAAAAAGTATATTTTTAATGGGTTGATTATAGTAACCTTATCTATCATTTTTGGTTTGCTTCTTCTTTTCCTGTGAAATTGAGTTCCTAGTAGACAACATAATTTCTTTATTCTAATATAGTTTTGCTTCTAAGTACATTAAAGTTACTTAAAACACATTCTACTTTGAGGAAATTTATCATTTTTTATCCAAATGACATGCTGAATATTTTTAAATGTTTATTTAAACCACAGCTTGGATTGAGTCCATTTGGAGCAGATATTTAATTTTATTCTCCTGATAATCAGTGAGTGAGGGCTCCAAAGAAATGCTAAGAGTTCTAATGTAAAGAAAGACAACACATTTTCTCTGTACATATGAGTTTTAGTGGAATTAAAAGTTTTGATTCTGCTATCTATCTGTCCTAGTTAATTTCTAATCACCCTTAGTAGCTACCATGCAGTATGCACAGGTCTTAAATTCCTCCAGGAACCTCATGTATTAGATTATCTATTTCTCACAAAGGTTTTCCAGGAGATGGCCTTGTCTCTTTTTACAGTGTGGAGGCTACAGCAGGATGAGGTTAAGAATTGTGTTCAGAATCAGACAGAAGTCCTGCTTACAAAGCCCAGGTATCCTGCTCTTCCTGCTTTTGGCCTTGTGAATGGTGTTAGCTAGTTAGGTCTCTGGATTACATTTTATGGCCTCTCCAGGACTCTCTTAGATTTGTGTTACTGACAAATCCTACGTGTTGGTGCTATGTGTCCTGGTCTTTGTGAGTAAGACCCTTCAGAACTAAAGCAGATGGTGTTCAGTTAATGAACCTAGTCTGATCTAGTTTTTATTTTCTCCAACTGTGTGTTTCTATACATTCATGTCCTACTCTATACCCTATAAGACCTGGTGGACAACAGCTCATTGTGCTATTTTGTCATCCTTGTTTGTTCTTAGGAAGACTTGACTTTCACCATTATTTCCCGTCCAGTGGGTATTAACAATAATGTCAAGTTCTACTCATGTGGTTATTATTGTTGTTGTTGTTTCCTTTCCTCTGCCAGTTTTTTTTTTTTTCCCACATTGTATATTTTCCAGTGGTTAATTCCCATCTCATATTCCTCAAACAACTCCAACCCAATCCAATACATTTATTCTCTCCCTGGAGAGTTCCTCACCATTCTGCAATCTATTCCTTGGTTTGGTTTCTGCTTCTTTCCAAATACATAATCAGTTCAGTTCAGTGGCTCAGTCATGTCTGACTCTTTGCGACCTCATGAATCACAGCACGCCAGGCCTCCCTGTCCATCACCAACTCACGGAGCTCACTCAAACATGTCCATCGAGTCAGTGATGCCATCCAGCCATCTCATCCTCTGTTGTCCCTTTCTCCTCCTGCCCCCAATCCCTCCCAGCATCAGAGTCTTTTCCAATGAGTCAACTCTTCACATGATGTGGCCAAAGTACTGGAGTTTCAGCTTCAGCATCAGTCCTTCCAATGAACACCCAGGACTGATCTCCTTTAGAATGGACTGGTTGGATCTCCTTGCAATCCAAGGGACTCTCAAGAGTCTTCTCCAACACCACAGTTCAAAAGCATCAATTCTTTGGCGCTCAGCTTTCTTCACAGTCCAACTCTCACATCCATACAGGACCACTGGAAAAACCACAGCCTTGACTAGATGGACCTTTGTTAGCAAAGTAATATCTCTCCTTTTCATATAGTGCCTCCTAATTCATAACTACCCACTACTTCCAATTTCCTCATCATTTTTACCAGATGCCGTAGCCATCAGCCTGCTAGAATAGCTACCTTGGGCACTTGGCATTAAATCTTAAAGTCTGGGGCAACTCAATGTTTGTAGCAGTTTGAAAACAATCAGAAATCCTCTTTACTGAGTTAACAATAACAAGACAATGGTGAATGGCCCATTGTTCATGTTATTCATTCCATTATTTACATCAGTAAAGCATTACTTCTGTCATACCAAATTATCATAGAATTTTTCCCTAGGAAGAAATGAGTTCTGATGTTCTTCTAAAACATCAGTAGAGGTAACAATTCCATGGTCATGAATACAATTTTATTATGCATCCAAATGTGTGTAAATTATCAGGGCCAGTGAGTTGACTTTCTCTTTAGAATTTCAAGGCAGAGGTACAACACTCCTTTCCAAGGATCATTGGGTAATGACTTTTGAATACTGTAAAACCTGATAGCTGGTCTGGCCCTGGAGAATCTTGCTGACTTTCAAAAGGTTGAACACAGAGCAGATAAAAACTGTTCATTTACCTGTGTAACCACAGAAACCCTAGAATATCTGCTAAGATTCTTATGGATGTATAAACTCAGCATCAAGCTGGGGTGACAGAGACAGAGGAGAGACAGAGTTAGAAGTCAAGATGGAGAGAGAAAACAGAGACAGAAGGAGAGAAATAGAGAAAAAGAGAGAGACAGAAAAAGAGGGACAGAGAAAAAGAGAGACAACAACAAAGACAAACAGGAACAGAGAGAGGAAAGCAGAGAGAGGCAGAAAGAGGGAGAAAACAGAGACAGAGATGAAAGCAGGGGAGAGAGAGGGAGAAAGGAAGGACAATAGAGGGAAATAGAGAGATAGGAGAGAGAGGGAGGGAGGGAGCTGGACAGAGCGAGACAAGCTGGGCTGAAATCTAGGTGCTGTGCTGCCCTGTGACCTTTTCTCAGTGCTGGCCAGCAGGCAGCGTCAAACAAGGAACATCCAACAAACATCTAATTGACGGCTTCAATGAAGAAAAACAAACAGTGGGACAGAACAAATATTTAAAACTATAATTCAAGGAAATTTTTCTGATAAAAAGACTTGTAGATACAAGTTGATCCATATTTGAAGGATATATTATGTACCTACAAAATTTTATCCAGTATGGTTAACATGGAGAGAAAGCCTAGTAAACATTTTAGAATCTATATATACTCATTCCATGAAAAAATAATCTGTTGTCCTATTGTTATAAGTTGTCCTATTGTTGTAATTAATAACACCCTCTTCATTTTTTTTAAGTATTCTACTTCAGATAATAAACTGTAAGGTCACCATACCATAAGGTTAATAAAAATAAGATTAGCATCAGATTTCTGTATAGCAACATTTTATAGCAGAAATCACATAGAATGATCTTCAAGATGTTAAAGTTTATAAAATTTAAGCTATGCATTTTAACCTACAGCAAAAACAGTTTTAATTATCAAAGTTAAAAATAAATGAGTCCAAAAATGGAACGAACAGAGGGACTACTTTTCCCATGAAAACTTATAAAATTTATTAGAGAACAAGCTTCAGAATCAAAAAATGATTGAAGAAACTTACAATAAAGTCTAAGATGAGGATTGATTATATTTAGTTGTAGAACTGAGACTAAAATTTCTGGAAATGGGTAGATAATATTGCATTAAGACTGGATGTATTGACAATGCAAAACAATACAATTAACAAAAATGGAAAGGAAATAGGGAGAATAGGCTGAAAGAAGAATACTCATTTTCTTTTTGACTCATAGATGCAATGAAGAATAGATTTAATTCATAATTCAACAATAATAGGTAAAGTTAAAAAGAGCCAGAATCAGGGGAGAAAAGTGAGCCATGTATGGTAGAAAAGCAATCAAGAATGTCAAAAAGAGGGGAAATCTCTGGTGATCTAGCAGTTAGGACTTGGTGCTTTCTTTGCCATGGCCCAGGTTCAATCCCTATTTGGGAAACTAAAATCCAGAACTTGTGTCAAAAAAAAAAAAAAAAAAAGCCAAATTTAGAGGTATACATGCCCTAGCAGGTTTCCCCATAAATAGACACCTTGACAACATTGGAGAGCACATAGTTTGAGAGGAGAAGATTCTAAACCCAGTGTGGGTGTTGTGCGTGCTCAGTCATTCAGTCAAGTCCAACTCTTGGCAGCCCCATGGACTATAGCCCACCAGGCTTCTCTGCGCATGGAGAGAATACTGGAGCAGGTTGCCATTTCCTACTCCAAGGGATCTTCCCAACCCTGGCATCAATCCTGTGTCTCTTGTGTCCCCTGTATTGGCAATCAGATTCTTTACCACTAGCAACACCTGGGAATCCCAGAGTGATAACAAGCCTCATCAAACATTAAATAGTATATATGTATGCTTAGTTGCTCAGTCCTGTCTGACCCTTTGCAACCCTTTGGACTGTAGCCCACCAGGCTCCTCTCTCCATGGGATTTTTCAGGCAAGAGTACTGGGAATGAGCAAGAAAAATACCAACATGGGAAACGTTTACTAGTATGTTAGCGCTGTAGGCAATTTGGACCTAAGGCAGTTGGCACCTTTGGTAGATTATGTAGATGATACCTCAGAGCTGACCTACAAAGATGGTAAGGTAGCTGGCGGATTTATCCATACACTTCCATGTCTTCTTTTCTCAGGCTGCTCTCATAAGCATGAGTACAGTTGTACCTCTAGCCTTCTCTGCTTGGCTCAAGCATATCCTCTGGTTAGATAATACCCTCAGGAACAGGAACCAGCAGGAAGCAGCCAATTAATTGTATGGAATGTGAAAAAATCTGCCATATAATTCTTTTGAAATATGCAAAGAAATGAATGCCAAAAACTTAGAGAAAAAGAGTAAGAAATTCACATAATGAAAAGATTTACAAATAGTAAATCTAATCTGAAAATTATATTACAACTGGTGCTTCTGCCCTGGGGAAATGGAGACGACATACTTTTCCTTAGTTCTCCTGCAAAGCACAGGTAAAAGCCACTGGTACTATATACACAGTGAGCATGAGGAGATTCTAAATGTTGGAAAGGAGGCAATCCAGCAGGAATTCCCCTAAGAACAACACAGCAGGGATGTGTCTGGGTTTCCTTTCTGCCTTTCATGTCCTAGATCAGTGCTAGAGAAAAAACATGCCAAATCAGAAATTCCAAGAGACTCAATAACTGGCTTGCTCTATACAGAAGAGAAAACTTTCAGATGATAAAGCTCCAGCCAATCCCTGCAGAAAAAGAAATCTTGTACTCCAAGTGAGCAATCTCACTCCCTTCTGGGTGATGTCAAAGGAATGAAGTGGAAGTTAGGTTCGTCATACCCACCCAGCATATAACAATGGTCCACGCCTCCCCACAGTCAGTGAGAATAATGTGAGGAGACTGGACTTCCATGCCCACCAGCTCCTATCCTTCCAGTTGGGTGGTGTCAGAGGATGCTTGGTGGTGATCAGGACTTTATCCACACCACCCATGATGTTGGAGGAAGCTAACATGTAGCAGTAAGGACATATCCTATCTCTCCTGGTCAGGGTTGTATCAGCACAGAGCTAGTGGGAAGCCAGACCCCGACCCAAGCTATGAGCTATGAAGTCTTTCTCGCTAGAGAGTCAATAGAGGTCCAAGAGACATGATAACTGGCTTGCTCTATACAAAGGACAAAGAGAAAACCTGAACCTCCACCCCAAATAATACCCCAGAGGCAATAATCCTCTTCATTTGATTAGTGTCTGGAGAGACCTGCTATGACAAAAGGTGTAAGTAAAATCAAGACCCTCAGAACCTAATACCCAAGTACTACACAGGTTTCAGTGAAAATCACTAATCTTACCAACACCCAAGAAAATCACAACTCAAAGAAAAACAGACATCAACAGACACCAAAACCGAAATGACACCAGATGTTTCACTAGAAACCAGGAAGGCCAGAGGGCTGCACACATTTTTCAATGTGGCAAAGCACTTTGGAAGACAGAGTGTCACTTTCTTACAGATCTAAACACAATCTTACCAATCATTCCAGGAATCAGGCTTCTAAGTTCTCACTCAACTTTTTAAAAACTTAAGTGCATACAACAACCTGAATCTTGGTGTTCATATCAATTTTGTTCAAATTACCAAAAACAGAAAGCGATGTAGATGTCCTTCAATAGGTGAATAGAGAAAAAAAACTGCTATATCTATATCATGGACTATTTCGGGGGTGGTTAAAAAAGTTATCAAGGCACCAAAAAAAATGCAGAAGAGCCTTAAATACATATTGCTACATGAAAAGTCAATCTAGAGGAGTACTACATACTGTATGATTCTCATTTTAGGACACTCTGTAAAAGAAAAAACTGGAGCTTCTCTGGTGGCTCAGTGGTTAAGAATCCACTTGCCAATGCAGGAGACACAGGTTGGATCACAGGGAGCAACTAAGCCAGTGCGCCACAGCTATTGAGCTTGTGCTCTAGAGCCCAGAAAGCCCAACTACTGGAGCCCATGCACTCTAGAGCATATGCTCTGCAAGAGGAGAAGTCACAGGAATGAGAAGTCCACATATCACAACTAGAGAGTAGCCCCCACTCTCCACAGCTAGAGAAAAGCCTGTGCAGCAATGAAGACCCCGCACAGCCAAAAATTAATTAATTAACTTTGAAAAGGCAAAATTGTAGCCACGGTAAATGATCAGAGGATTCCAGGAGTTGAGAGGAAATTGTGGTGGGTAAATAGGTAGAGTGCAGGAGATTCTAAGATTTTCAGATCATAGTGTTTTCCATGATATGGTAATTGAGAACTCATGACACAATTCATTTGTCAAGACACATATGATATTATGTGTGTGTGCATGCTCAGTGGTGTCCAATTCTTTGCTACTCCATGGACTGTAGCTCCCCAGGCTCCTCTGTCCATGGAATTTTCCAGGCAAGATTACTAGGGTGTGTTGCCATTTCCTACTTCGCGGGATCTTCCCCACCCAGAGATTGAACCCATGTCTCCTGCATTGGCAGGCAGATTCTTTACCACTGTGCCACCTGGGAAATCCACATGGCATTATAGCACTAAGCAAACCTTACTGTATGTAAGTTAAAAGTCATTCAGAAGACCAACGGTTTTAAGATGAATGCAGGCAGTGACAGAACAATCTAACACTAATGAGTGTGTGAAACAACCTCACAGGAGAGAATGGAAAAGGTGCTGGGCTACGTAACTTCAGAAATGAGTAGAGGTTATTAATCTTGAGGCAGAAGGTATTGTACAGTATCACTGTACTTTATACATTTTTAGTCCATGGAGGTACTGGTTAGTTTTATACATTCTTCTTCTATACACACACTGGAATTGAACAAGGAAGTAAGTGGATAGTGGATGGTGAGAGAGAGTTTGTGTTTCTCTATTGAAGTGGGAAGTTAAGATTAGCAAGGGAAGGAGGATAGAATGGTCTATGAGTTAATGGATTAGTGTTGAATACATCAGTGGGAACTCATATTTAGCTAACATAGGTACATAGGTCACATACAGTAATATTTAGATATATATGAGTATTAATGAAGAATTGATGCTTTCTAACTGTGGTGCTGGACAAAACTCTTGAGAGTCTTTTGGACATCAAATCAGTCAGTGCTAAATGGGGGTTACCCAGGTAGCACTAGTGGTAAAGAATCTGTCTGCCATGGCAGGAGACGTAAGAGACACAGGTTTGATCCCTGGGTCGGGAAGATCCCCTGGAGGAGGACATGGCAACCCACTCCAGTATTCTTGCCTGGAGAATCCCATGGACAGAGGAGCCTGGTGGGCTATGGTCCATGGGGTCACACAGAGTCAGACATGGCAAGTGACTTAGCAGGCACAAAATCCTAAATGTAATCAACCCTGAATATTCATTGGAAGGACTGATGCTGAAGCTGAAGCTCCAATACTTTGGCCCCCTGATGAGAAGAGCTAACTCAATGGAAAAGACCGTGATGCTGGAAAAGATTGAGGGCAGGAGAAGAAGGGGGCAACAGAGAATGAGATGGTTGGATGGCATTATCAACTCAGTAAACATAAGTTTAATCAAACTCTGGGAGATAGTGAAGGACAAGGAAGCATGGTGTGCTGCAGTTCATGGGGCAACAAAGAGTCAGACACAACTGAGCAACTGAACAAGAGCATGTACATTTACAGGTTAGCATACACACATATATCTCCTTGCTTCATCAGCCAAAAGGGCCTGGAAGTAAGAACACTCCAGTAGCAGCTAGCCCATAGGATACCCGGATCTTGGTTGCTAAGTTCATTTTACAGTAAAATATATCAGGACTTCTTGTAGAATTCCAGGACAGAGACTGGAAACATACAAGATGAGCCTGAAGCATCTCATACTTCCAAGCAAGGAAGTAGTCACACACACATATATAGACACACATATCATAATGATAAGGAGATATCAAATGGACATAGGAGCCAAGTGAAAGAGCCCCAATGGCCAAAACTGAAACAATTTGATCACAAAATAAAGAAAGTAGCATTGGATTATAACCCAAAGTATAAAATAAATAGCCATGAGTTCATACTGATATAAATAAATGATTGAATCAATAAATAAAATGTAGAAGAGACTAAGCTCCCATGGAGAAGAATTACAAAAAATTCATGTCAACAGTCCAGAAGCTCTTGGAGCATCACTCCTCACCACTCAAGTGTGGGGTGTACATGCCAATGTCTTCCAAAAAATAATATACAAGGAGAAGGAAAAAAATGAGTAACTTTGGAGTGGAGAAATATGAAAATATACCCCAGCCAGGGAATCATGGTCTACATCAATAGTGAGAAATCATATTAGTATCCGTACCTGTTGTATAAAAAGAATTTGAGTGGTCTTTGCTCATGATTCCTGGAAGGATCCTTCAAACACTTGACTTTCCAGAGTAACAGAAGTGTCTTGTTATTTGTGGTGGGTTCCTGGGGCCATGCCTAAGTTTATGTTAATGAGATGACACAATGGGCCCTTAAAGAAATTCAGGGTGGGGCTGGTCAAATTAAGTTAGAAGCTCCAGCATTGTGATTAGAAAGTTGAGGCTTTGAGCCTTGTGATATCAGCCTGACCTCTAAGAATGGACAAGGAGCTGAAGATTGAGTTCAGTCTAGTGGTTAATGATTCAATCAATCATGCCTTTGTAATAACACCTCAATACAAACCTTGAACTCAGCTCAGGTGAACTTCCTGGGTGGTGAAACATGTCAATATGCCACAAGGGAGATGTATCCTAAGGACATGGAAGCTTCACATTTGGGAATTGAAAGAGGTCACCAAATGGGTCTCTTCTTTTCACTGACCCTTAGGTGAAGCCTTTGCAATAAAACTATAATAGCAAGTATAGTGTTTTTCTGAGTTCTGTGAATAATTCTAGCAAATTATAGTGTGTACCCTCAAACTTGAAGCCAACTGGTAAGAAGAGAGGATGGCCTAGGGGCCCCAGAGCTTGAGGTAGTGTCGGAAGTGAGGGAGTACTGTGGGCACTGTGCCCTTAACCTATGAAGTATCACCTATCTTCTTGTGATTAGAATCAGAATTGCAAGAGATGATATAATAAAAATGGCACTTTATTTCTATCATCTTTCTTCCAAAAACCCATATCACCAGTCTAACCATGAGAAAAATATGACAAAATCCAATAGAATAATATTCTACAAAACACCAGCACTCCTTAAAATTGTTATCAAAAAGTCATCAAAACAAGGTAAAATCTGAGAGAAACTGTCACATCCAAGAGGAGTCTAAGGAGACATGACTAAGTGTGGGTCATGGATAGGATCCTCCAGCAGAAAAAGAACGGTTGGTAAAAACTTGAGAAAACCTGAATATAGTATGTGCTTAGTCACTCAGTCATGTCTGACTCTTTGCGATCCCATGGACTGTAGCCCACCAGGCACCTCTGTCCGTGGGGATTCTTCAGGCAGAAATACTGGAGTGGGTTGTCATGCCCTCCTTTGGGGAGCTTTCAACCAGGGATCAAACCCAGGTCTCCTGCACTGCAGGCAGATTCCTTACCATCTGAGCCACCAGAGAAGCCCAAGAATACAGGAGTGGGTAGCCTACCCCTTCTCCAAGAGATCTTCTCAACCCTGGAATTGAACCAGGGTCTCCTGAATTGCAGGTGGATTCTTTACCAGCTGAGCTACCAGGGAAGATCCTATGATGAGATATTACATACCTAATAGGACAGGCTGCATTAAAAAATAGCAATACCATATAATGGCAAGGATATCTGGAACCTGCATCTCTGATTCTCTGGTAAGGAATGTAAAGTGACAGAGCTACCTAAAAAAATAGTTTGGCATTTCTTAAAAACTAAACATATACTTACATACCAGACAGCAAAGTACACTCCTAGGCATTTAACCCAGAAAAGTGAAACCGTATGTCCATGAAGAAACCTGTTTGACCATTAATTACTGCCTTATTTATAATAACCAAAACAAGAAAGAACCAAAATGTTATCTAACACAGTATTCCCCCTTATTTGCAGTTTTACTTTTCATTGTTTCAATTATCTGTGGTCAACTGCTGTCCAAAAATATTAAATGAAAAAATTCCAGAAAAAAAAAAACAATTCTTAAGATTTGAATTGCATGCCATTCTGAGTAGTGTGATGTAATCTCATAATGTGCAGCTCTAACCCACTGAGAACATGAACCACCATCGCAGTGCTAGTGTTCAAGTAACCCTTATTTTCCTTAGCAATGGATCCAAAGTGCAAGAGTTGTGAGGCAGGCAATTCAGATGCCAAAGAGAAGTTGTGAAGTGCTTCCTTTCAGTGAAAAAGTGAGAGATGTAGACTTAATAAGAAAAAAAATCTGAACAATCTGTATGCTGACATCACATGTGCTCAGTTGCTTTAGTCATGCCCAACTCTGCAATCCTACAGATTAGAGCCTACCAGGCTCCTCTGTCCATGGGATTCTCCAGGCAAGAATACTGGAGTGGATTGCCAATTCCATTTCCCAGGGGATCTTCCTGACCCAGGGATAGAAACTATGTCTCCTGCATTGTAAGGGAGTTCTTTACCACTAGCACCACCTGGGAAGCCCATACTGAGATTGCTAAAATTTAAATTAAGAACAAATTTTCTCTGAAATCGTGAAAAAGGAAAGTTAAATTATTGTTAGTGGCACTTGTAGTTGCTTCTCAAACTACCAAGAATTTCAGCCACAGTGCATTATAAATGCTTGGTTAAGATGAAAAAGGCATTCAATTTGTACAATAAGATATTTTGAGAGAGAGAAACCACATTTACACAACTTTTATTATAGTATATTATTATAATAGTTCTATCTTATTATTGGTTATTATTGTTAACCTCCTATTGCACCCAATCAATAAATTGAACTTTATCACACATCTATGAATACAGAAAAACAAACAATAGTAAATTTAGGGTTGGATACCATTCATGGTTTTTGGCATGTGTTGGGGGTCTTATAACATATCTCCTGCAGATAAGAGGGGACAACTCTCTGAACAGTTAAACTGCAGTAGATACAAACTATTCAATACAGTTCAGTTCAGTTCAGTCTCCCAGTCGTGTCTGACTCTTTGCGACCCCATGAACCGCAGCACGCCAGGCCTCCCTGTCCATCACCAACTCCCGGAGTTCACCCAAACCCGAGTCCATTGAGTCGGTGATGCCATCCAACCATCTCATCCTCTGTCGTCCCCTTCTTCTCCTGCCCTCAATCTTTACCAGCATCAGGGTCTTTTCAAATGAGTAAGCTCTTCTCATCAGGTGGCCAAAGTACTGGAGTTTCAACTTCAACATCAGTCCTTCCAAAGAACACCCAGGACTGATCTCCTTTAGGATGGACTGGTTGGATCTCCTTGCAGTCCAAGGGACATTCAAGAGTCTTCTCCAACACCACAGTTCAAAAGCATCAATTCTTTGGTGCCCAGCTTTTTTTATAGTCCAACTCGCACATCCATACGTGACTACTGGAAAAACCATAGCCTTGACTAAAAGGACATTTGTTGACAAAGTAATGTCTCTGCTTTTAATATGCTGTCTCAGTTCAGTTCAGTTCAGTTCAGTCACTCAGTCATATTCAACTCTTTGTGACCCATGAATTGCAGCATTCCAGGTCTCCCTGTCCATCACCAACTCCCGGAGTTCACTCAAACTCACATCCGTCAAGTCGGTGATGCCATCCAGCCATCTCATCCTCTGTCATCCCCTTCTCCTCCTGCCCCTAATCTCTCCCAGAATCAGGATCTTTTCCAATGAGTCAACTCTTCGCATGAGGTGGCCAAAGTACTGGAGTTTCAGCTTTAGCATCATTCCTTCCAAAGAACACCCAGGACTGATCTCTTTTAGAATGGACTGATTGGATCTCCTTGCAGTCCAAGGGACTCTCAAGAGTCTTCTCCAACACCACAGTTCAAAAACATCAATTCTTCGGTGCTCAGCTTTCTTCATAGTCAAGTTCTCACATCCATACATGACCACTGAAAAACCATAGCCTTGACTAGATGGACCTTTGTTGGCAAAGTAATGTCTCTGCTTTTCAATATGCTGTCTAGATTGGTCATAACTTTCCTTCCAAGCAGTAAGCGTCTTTTAATTTCATGGCTGCAATCACCATCTGCAGTGATTTTGGAGCCCCCCAAAATAAAGTCTGACACTGTTTCCCCATCTATTTGCCATGAAGTGATGGGACCAAATGCCATGATCTTAGTTTTCTGAATGTTGAGTTTTAAGCCAACTTTTTCACTCTCCTTTTTCACTTTCATCAAGAGGCTCTTAGTTCTTCACTTTCTGCCATAAGAGTGATGTCATACCTGAGGTTATTGATATTTCTCCTGGCAATCTTGATTCCAGCTTGTGCTTCTTCCAGTCCAGTGTTTCTCATGATGTACTCTGCATATAAGTTAAATAAGCAAGGTGCAATATACAGCCTTGACGTACTCCTTTTCCTATTTGGAACCAGTCTGTTGTTCCATGTCCAGTTCTAACTGTTGCTTCCTGACCTGCATACAGGTTTCTCAAGAAGCAGATCAGGTGGTCTGATATTCCCATCTATTTCAGAATTTTCCACAGTTTATTGTGATCCAATCAGTCAAAGGCTTTAGCATAGTCAATAAAGCAGAAATAGATTTTTTCTGGAACTCTCTTGCTTTTTTGATGATCTGGTGGATGTTGGTAATTTGATCTCTGGTTCCTCTGCCTTTTCTAAAACCAGCTTGAACATCTGGAAGTTCACAGTTCACTAACTGCTGAAATCTGGCTTGGAGAATTTTGAGCATTACTCTACTAGCATGTGAGATGAGTGCTATTGTGTGGTAGTTTGGGCATTCTTTGGCATTGCCTTTCTTTGGGATTGGAATGAAAACTAACCTTTTCCAGTTGTTTGGCCACTGTTGAGTTTTCCACTTTTGCTAACTTATTGAGTGCAGTATTTTCACAGCATCATCCTTTAGGATTTGAAATAGCTCAACTTGAATTCCATCACCTCCACTACCTTTGTTCATAGTGATTCTCCCTAAGGCCCACTTAACTTCACATGCCAGGGTGTCTGGCTCTAGGTGAGTGATCACACCATTGTGATTATTTAGGTCGTGAAGATCTTTATTGTACAGTTCTTCTGTGTATTCTTGCCAACTCTTCTTATATCTTCTGCTTCTGTTAGGTTCATACCATTTCTGTCCTTTATTGTGTTCATCTTTGCATAACATGTTCCCTTGGTATCTCTAATTTTCTTGAAGAGAAGGAGAAAAGGAAAGATATAAGTATCTGAAGGCAGGGTTCCAAAAAATAGCAAGGAGAGATATGAAAGCCTTCCTCAGTGATTCAATACTATTTGACTATAAAAATGAATACATATATGTTAGTATGTATAAAACTTTTACTAGATCTCAAAGGAATTTTGCTGTGTTAAAAAAAAAACAGCATTCTCAAAAGGACATACAGTATGTGATTCCACATATATAACATTGTTAAAGTGTAAAATTAGAAGAATGGAGAATCAGTGGTTGCCATGGACTAGGGATGGTTGTAAGGAGATGGTGCGTATGAATTGAAAGAGATAGAAGAAGACAGATCTTTGACAGTAGAAGATCTTTGTGGTGACAGAAAAGTTCTGTGTCTCAAGCAGGACAGTGTAACATAAATCTGCACAAGTGACAGAATGACCTAGGACCAATCATATACACACATTATGCTGCTGCTAAGTCACTTCAGTCGTGTCCAACTCTGTGCAACCCCATAGACAGCAGCCCACCAGGCTCCCCCGTCCCTGGGATTCTCCGGGCAAGAACACTGGAGTGGGTTGCCATTTCCTTCTCTGGTGCATGAAAGTGAAAAGTGAAAGTGAAGTTGCTCAGTCGTGTCCGACTCTTAGCGACCCCATGGACTGCAGCCTACCAGGCTCCTCTGTCCATGGGATTTTCCAGGCAAGAGTCTGGAGTGGGATGCCACTGCCTTCTCCTTACACACATTATATTGATGTCAAATTCCTGGCGTCAACAGGGTACCATAGTTACTATGGAGAAAACTCAGTGAAGGGTATTTGGGCTCCCTCTGTAGTATCTTTTCAGCATCAATGAATCTATAATTACTACAACAGAAAAGGTCAAAAGAGGAGAGAAAATAAATGAAATGTCATTCTAAAGAGTGTGATTCACGATGAAGATTAAAGTTTTTAAGATCAATCCACCTAATAAAGATTTCAAGTGAAATAAGTAGAATGAAACAGATATATACTGATCAAAGGAGATTTTTAACACACTTCTCTAATCCTAGAAAGATAAGACAAACAAAAGAAATATTTTAAATGAGTATAAAGAAGAGACACAAAAATCGTGTCCTGCCTTACTAGTGGCTCAGTGGTAAAGAATCCACTTGGCAAAGCAGGAGATGCAGGTTCGATTCCTGGGTCAGGAATAGGAGTAGGAAATGGCAACCCACTCCAATCGTCTTGCCTGGGAAATCTCATGAACAGAGGAGACTCTCAGGTTGTAGTCCATGGAGTCTATACATGACTCCAAAAGAGTCGTATGTGACTTAGCAACTAAACAACAGATATTTACTAAAATCTATCACTGGATACTATGGAATTTTTTACTGCATATGAACATTTTCAAACATTGGCATCTCATGTTTTTTTAAAAAAGAAGGAAACATGAGTAGAATAAATAGCACAATCAGCAGTGAACTAAAACTTGAGTAGCCCATACTGTGGATACTGTCACCCATACCCCAACCTGGCCTGCACAGGAGGTAACCAGCAGACAGGTGTTCCACATGCCTCAGGTTTTCCTCAACTTTCTTCTTGAAGCCATCATTGGAGAAGAGAGATTCCTCTGCTAGCAGGCAGGTCAGGCTACAAGTTAGGAGGAATCTTCCACCATTGAGGTACTAACAAGTGTTGAGTGAATATCAGTTTCCTCAACTCCATGAGGGTAGAGACAAGGGGCCATTCTGAAGTATTAATATGTTTTCCTGAGTCTTGCATAGGGTGCTAAGTGGAATGGAGCACCATTGCTTGGAACAGTTATGTTGTCATGCTGTGCCACCTCCTTAGTCCTTCATTATGCTTCCTGGGATCACCTCCCAACCTTGTCTCAGAGTCTGCTTTAGAGGAAACCTGAACTATGATAACTAGAAATTAACAATACACATACACAATGGTCCATTTACTTAGAAGTTTAAAGCTCTCTATTAAAAACTCTTGGGTCAAAGAGAAAATAAAATGAATAGAATGAATCCACAGCATTTCTAGTGAAGTGAAGTGAAGTAGCTCAGTCGTGTCCGACTCTTTGCGACCCCGTGGACTGTTACCTATCAGGCTCCTCCATCCATGGGATTTTCCAGGCAAGAATACTGGAGTGGGTTGTCATTTCCTTCTCCAGGGGATCTTCCCAACCCAGGGATTGAACCCGGGTCTTCCGCTTTGCAGGGAAACACTTTAACCTAAGCTTATTAAAGACAAGACAAATCATAATCTATCAGAAACAGCTACAGTGGTGTTCAGAAGAAACTTTGTTGCATTAAATGCCTACATGGATAGGAATGAAAATGTTCAATTCAAAAAATTTAATAAATAAAATAAAGAAAAAAATCATAAAATGTTGGAAAATATGAAATGTAGGGATCTGTAAAAAAATCAGCAAAATATAATATTACTTAGCTGAAGCTTTTATAAAAGGGAGAATACAATTCCTAAGTTTAGAAATGATGAAGGGGAAGGAACCATTAAGTCTATTTTGTGCAAGTCTATAATAATAGAAATGACTAATTTCAGGATCTAAGAAAGGAAGATTCATACTGAGACATCCGATCCTGGGACATCTCTTATGGTAGAAAACTGGAGAGCTATTCAGCCTACAAGGAATGAAGAACAAAGGACTTGGCTTGAAGGCACTCTCCTGTGCTCTGTGGTTGTTAATTTTATGTGCCAGTTTAATTGGAACACAAGATTGTCAGACATTTGGTCAAACATTTTTCTGGGTGTGTCTATGAGAGTGTTTCTATGATATTAATATTTGAATCAGTAAACTTGAAAAAAGCAGACTGTCCTCCTGGCTGTGAATGAGGCTCATCCAATTTTGAAAGGCTTGAATGCAATAAAAAGTTAAGTTAAAAATAACTTTTTATCTCTTCTTGAATGTTTTCAAACTAAGACAGTGATCTTCTGCCTTTAGGCTCGGTTTAGCTCTGAGACTTGAGCCGTCTTCTCCTCCAGTTCACAAGTGGATGGACTCAGACTAGGACGATGCCATTGGCTCTCCTGGATCTCCAGTTGGACTGCAGATCTTGGACTTCTCAGCTTCCATAAATGCATGAGCCGATTGCTTACAGTAAACATATATACTGGGTTCTGGAGAACCCAGGCTAAGCCATCCTCAAAATAAGATAATCTGAGCAATTAAAAGAACAATGACTATATATGACTAAAACATATCAAATATATAAAAATTCAGAAAGCCATAATAATGTAGAATAAAAAGGTAGCCCATTGAATAGCTTTGGAGGTCACTGGAGCTCAAAAAACTAACAGAGGAAAAGAATTAGGCATCTTTCTTGTGTATCTGATATAAACTATACTTTGGGATATTCCAATAACCATAGTGAATGAGGGAAGATTCTTCTATAGGAAAAATTTCACCTGAACTACACATAAGGAAAGACTGAATTAGGAAATTACCATTTTTCAGCCAAAATGAAATTACTGATTCAGTTAATGATCTCATATCATCAGAACTCCAACTGCCAGGCCACAAGAAATAGGAGATAAATGAACAAGTTAAAATGATACCAGGAGGGAGATATTAGCCACTTTAGAATGTGGGATCTTTTACAGAAAAACTTCTTGGGATTCTTCATCAAACTCATGTCAAGAGAGGAACATATTTTGATTTGAACAAACCAATTACAAAAAAACATTTTCAACTCAGAGAAACATGAGTATGGGCTGTGTGTTTGATGACATTAAGAAATTATTGTTAAATTTGTAAGGCATGGGGATTTTTTTGCAATTCAGAAAACATTCTTACCATTTTGTATATGCATATTGAGGACCTTGTAAGCAAAATCAAATGGTCCTCCAGTTATAAAGTGGAGAAGAGCAATATATAAAGTCGAGGAAAATTATTGATGAATTTTGACATTGGATGATGATATATGGGAGTTTGTTATAGTAAGAAAAAAAAGCCCTTTGAATACCAGACAGTTATTATTTGTCAGACGTGGCCCAGAGGCCTGCACCAAACAGATGATTCTAGGGACTCAAGTCACTGGTGCGGTCCCTCCCAGACCAGCTCTTTACTCCCACATGGAAGATTGTTATGGCCAAGGGACCAATACTGTGGCAGATTAGTACAAACTCAGCTATCCTTATGTCAGGATAGAAGTTCTATCATATACTCATACAAACAAGCATTGGTTACAGACAGATAATGAAAAACTAGATCTTCAGAAACAGTGTAAGAGTTTAATTATCCCCTCCTCACACACACACACACACACATTAGTGAGAAAACTAAGGTCCAAGAAAGGAGAAGGACTTTCCCAAAGCTATGCATGAAATTAGTGCAGGACAAGGCAGTGCACATCAGGAGATTCATACTTCTTTGCATGGCAGCTATTCATTTATGGATGATAATAGGCAGGCAAACAAACTTTGAGGTTCCCAGGAGAATTTGGGGGACATACTGCAAGTCTTGAAGGTCTGCATCAGCAAGCAAGGGCAAGTTCCAACTTGAGTAATTGCTAAAGCTGAGCCCAGGCGCAGCCCAAAGAGGAGCCTGCACAGTGCTCATAATACAAATGAGAGAGAGAACACAGATTTCCTCCCAGAGGCCTCCACCACTGGGCACCTATGAAGAGGGGACCCAATGCAGCCTGCTGGCCCTGCTTTATAACCTCTCTGTTAGGCAAGAGGTCCCAGTTGCTCCCTAGAACATTGAAAGGAAAAAGGGATGTCATGCAAGGAGAGAGAAATTTACGTGTGGCATTTCTTTTCTTTTCTTTTTTTTTGTCTTTTCATTTTTTAAAATTTATTTATTTTAATTGGAGGCTAATTATTTTATAATATTGTAGTGGTTTTTGCCATACATTGACATGAATCAGCCATGAGTTTACATGTGTTCCATAAAAACTACACTTAGAAACAAAGCAAGGCCAGGAAGTCATTAGCTAAATGAGCCATGCACTGGCTGAGCTGAGCTCTCACCACTTGTTATATCCCAAGGCCATGCTTTTCCCCTCTAGCAAATTACCAGGAGCCAAGTAACAGTAGCAAGAGCTGAGAGAGAACCATCCTCTCTTCAAAACATCACATGGGAGGCTTTATCAAAATAAAGGCCCAATAACTCACCAGTCAGTGTACATGCAACCTAAGTCATTGAGAAAAAACATCATCAAGTCAGTCAAAGAGAAACCAGCCAACCTACAGAAATAAAAATCCAAAGTTGGTCAATAAACAAGACACATCTCTTTCCTACCTCCCCTTCAGTCATTTGGTTTCCATAGAGAAATTTCAGCTTTCCATCCCCACCATAAACCTTCATACATTGTCCGGCTGAGAATTCCCCATGGTGCCAAATCACATATCTTGCTGCTGAAAGTAAACCATACCCATCTGTCTCTTGAAAGAAAAGGGAAACTGAGGAGATACTGACTGGAAATACAACTCACAGGTTATATTTCATTCACAAACAACAGTAAAGGGCAGGGGAGTAACTTCTGAGATGAACATGGCTATCTCGAGTCTTTTCAGTAAGAAAGATGTGGATGTCACACAAAGGCAGAGGGAAGTACCAGTCTGTTCTTTCTGCCACTCTGACAGAAGTTGAACTCTGGCTGTGGCATTTCTAAACAGAGAGTTTGGAGCAAGCTGTAGGTTTCATAACCATCACCATCAGATAAAAGGCAAGGAAGGCAATCCATAAGAGGAAATACCATTTTCTAGTATTTAATTCTGCAAACGTATCACAAGGAAACTTCTACAAGGATGTTAGTTTTCTAAAAAATAGAAAAGCAATGTTCAGATGTATAATAATCCCTTACGTACAAACATTCCTGTTGCAGACTTTCAGAGATTCAAAGAAATGTTCACATGTCCAATCACATTAATTAGCTCATGTCTCTGCTGTACATTGTCACGTGTATGCATTTTTCACAAGTGATTGTGCTTTTGTGTACTTTACTGTATAGTAATGTATAGAGTACAGTAGCAGAGTACTTCAAGCCTGGCATGTCCAGAAGCAAACATAAAGCATTATTAATGTAGCTGGTACTGCCAAGAAGCAACAAGTGATAATAATGGAAACAAAAGTGAAAATAATTGAGAGAGTGGAGCAAGCAGAAAAAATGGAAATATCACTCATCCTTATAACATGACTCATTCATCCATCAGCGCACAATTCTAAAGAACAAGGACAAGATTATGGAATATGTGAAGTCTGCTGTACTGATGTTGTTGACAAAAATATCAAAGAAGGATGGAAAAATGATGGATGAGGTGGAGAAACTTCTCAGTGTGTGAGGATCAGCATCAGTATGGAGTCCTGCTCAGCTTAACGCTGATTCAAGAGAAAGATAAAAGTCTTTATGAAGACTTGACATGGCAGAGAATCAGAGGGCAAATCTTTTCATGCCAGTTAAGGCTGGTTTCATTGATTCAAGTTTAGAGCCCATTTTCACAATGTGAAAATAAAGCCTGAGGCAACAAGTGCAGATACAGTAACTCCTCAAGAATTTCCTGAAATGCTTCCAGAAATTATTGATGAAGGCATGTATTTACCTGAGCAAGTATTTAATGTGGATGAGACAGGAACATACTGGAAGAAGATGCCAGCCTGAAGTTTCATCAGCAAGGAGGAAAAATTGATACCAAATTATGAAGCAGCAAAGGATAGGCTAACTCTGTTGTTTGGTGGCAATGCTTCCAGGGATATGAAGCTGAAGTCTCTTAGTTTATCATTCAGAAAATCCAAAATGTGTTAAAAACTGAGCCAAGATTCTCTTCCTGTCATGTGGAAAACTAAACCCAAGGCCTGGGTTATACAGGCCATTTTCCAGGACTGGTTTTTCCATTACTTTATCCCAGAGGTAGAGAAATATCACTTAGAGAAGGTTGTCTCATTCAACATTCTTTTGCTGCTGACACTGCTCTGGACTACCCTCCATTTATGGATGACTTTCATCCCAACTTCAAGTAGTGCATCTGCCACAAAATACTACACTGCTCATCCAACCTATGGATCAGGGAGTAATAGCAACTTTCAAGAAATATTATTTATATCACATTTTTTATCAGGCGGTAAAGGCGAGTGATGAATCAGGAACAACCTTGAGACAACTTTGGAAAGACTAAGATATCTACAAGGCTATAAAAACATTGACTTTACTTGGTGTGATGTTATGGCAGTCACCAAGAGTTGGGTTTGGAAGAAACTTTGCCTGCAGTTTGTTCACAGTTTTCTGGATTTGAGAAGGTGGATGAGGAGTTTAAAGAGGTCTTCAGCAACTTAGTGACCTGCAGTGAGAAGCTGGAGCTAGATCTGGACGAGGACAAATTCCTTGAATTCCTTGTTATGTAACCTGAGGAACTGGTGGCCCAGAGAAAGGATGGAGAGAGACAAGAGGAAGAAGTAACCAAAAAAAAAAAAAAAAGAGAGATTCACAATGCAGGAGATGGCAAGGGGATGTTCTTTATTTGAGGAGGCACTGTTACATTTTGAGCCACAGAACCTGAAGAGTACACAAAGTTTGCAGCAGCTGTTCAAAATGCAATCTAGTGCAACCTTGTCATCTATGATGAGAAAAAAAAGAGACAGACATCACTGGATTGTTCTTTCAAGAGGATAGGTAGGTAGAATTGAATTCAGCAACACACCAGAACCTGCGTCATCAATGACAGGCATGCGTGAAATCACAACTTGACCTCCATCTCCTCTTGCTGATGATCCTTCAGCTCTACCGTGTCCTACCTTCTCTCTCTTCTCCAGTGAGTAGCTTTTCTTACCTGTCCACTCGATGCCAGCTTTTGTTGGGCATGGCAATCCACTCCAGTATTCTTGCCTGAAGAATCCCCATAGACAGAGGAACCTGGCAACCTGCAGTTCATAGGGTTGCAAAGAGTTAGACACGACTTAGTGACTAAGCACTGTACTTTTCAAGGTACTGTACTGTAAGATTAAAAATGTTTTCTTTATTTTTGTGTTTGTTTATTATGTATTATTTGTGTGAAAAGTATTATAATCCTATTACAGTGCAGTTATATAGCTGATTGTGTTAGTTGGGCATCTAGGTCAACTTTGTTGGATTTATGAACAAACTGGATTTGCAAACATGCTCTTGGAATAGAACTCATTCATATGCAGGGAATTTATAGTATACAGGATGATTCTTGAGCACAAACCAGGGCTTCACACCCACTAAAACTCAGTGAGGGTGATTCTGAGGCTGCTATGGTTACAAGGCCCTGATATGCAGCTTCCTGAGCTCTAAACTCTAGGAAGTGAATGCCAATGAGTGCTGTGCTTGCAGGAGTACACAGGGAGTCCCCTCCTAACCTGTCTTCTGTGAGCCTCTTCTGCCAGGTGGACTTTCAATAGACCCTGAGTAACAGACCACCAGAAGCCATATTCTCTTCCACTTAAAACCCCAGATCCAAGCTGTTCTGGGTGCCAGAGGCCAGGCGATGGGCTGATGTGCTGTTGGCAGAATGCTCTTCCCATCTGTCTTCGTTCCCTATGGCTGCTGTAACAAGGTACCACAAACTGGGTGACTAAGACAAACAGACATTTATTGTTTCACAGTCCTGGAGGCCCTAAGTCCAAGATGGCAGTGTGGCAGGGCAGTGGAAAGATCCTTACCTTCTGAAGACACCAGGGTGGATCCATTCCAGGCCTTTCTCCTGTCTTCTGGGATTCAGAATTATTTGGTATAACGTGGGTATGAGCATTCCTCCAGATGATTCCATTCTCATCTTGAAGTTTAGACTAGTAAGGATACACTTAGTATTACCTTGCCCTGAGATAAGAGAGGACATAACAAATCCCTGAATGAATCTGATTCAAAGGTGGTGAGAAACAGGCTCTTGCTAAGTGAAAGTTTCTTATGCATGGGGAGGGGCAGTGAACAGACACTGCTTTTCAAATGTGTTTGTGCACTTTAAAGAGTAACACCACATTGAACCCTATCTTGGCGCCATCCACAGTGGACAAGCTCCCAGGACAACACTGAAGACCTCTCCTCTGCCTCAACATCCTGCTTCCTTTGACTTCTATGGCTTTCTCTCTTCCCCTGAGCCCCACCTTCTCCTCCAGGGCATCAGAGACCATTAGCACACTTGACAGTTGTAAACAGATTCCTTTAATTGATGACTTTAACACTGGATTGGTGGGATTGGTCTAAAAATAACCAAATATAGTAAGTTTAATTGTTTTTAAGAGCTTCTTTTTGTGAACCATAATAAACTGATTCTGTGTTTATCTAGTTAACACAGTTTCTGTTGAAACTGCTTGGATGGATCTGTCTTAAATATTTAAAACACATGATTTGAATTGGTTATAAATATGTGCATATGAAATGGTGAACAGTGAGTGGTCCCTCCTGCCACTCCTCTGGGAGAAACACGTGTGGTTAATTACAAGGTGGTGGTTCATCCATATGTCTCACTGCAACAGCATTGTTTTCCCAAACCAGAACATGGGCACACTGGTCAGAAGTTTCTGCCTCTGTTGGTAAATTCATATTGAAAGCTTTCCAGTCCTCTGCATTTGAACTGATCCCATGGAGTATCATGGCAATCCTGCCCTTCCACCACTTTGACACTGGTTACCTTAGGTTTCAATAGTGGTAAAATATGAGTATATCATATATAGAGTCATCCCCAGGCATGTACTATTTCATGGAGAATGAAAGACTTGGTAGATGAAAATAGACATAAATAAGACTGTTGCACTAGGAGCTTTAAAAATGTACAAGTTTCTGCTAATCTATTAATTAATATGGTCTCTACTCCAAGAGATCCAGCTAAAATATTTGGTGGATGCTGTGATTGGTGGTTTTTATACCCCATTGAGAACCCCATGAATGGTATGAAAAGGCAAAAAGATAGGACACTGAAAGATGAACTCGCCAAGTCTGTAGGTGCCCAATATGCTACTGGAGATAGGTGGAGAAATAACTCCAGAAAGAATGAAGAGATGGAACCAAAGCAAAAATAACACCCAGTTGTGGATGTGACTGGTGATGGAAGTAAAGTCTGATGCTGTAAAGAGCAATATTGCATAGGAACATGGAATGTTAGGTCCAGGAAGAAAGGCAAATTGGAAGTGGTCAAACAGGAGATGGCACGAGTGAACATTGACATTTCAAGAATGAGTGAATTAAAATGGACTGGAATGGGTGAATTTAACTCAGATGACCATTATATCTACTACTGTGGGCAAGAATCCCTTAGAAGAAATGGAGAAGCCCTTACAGTCAACAAGAGTCCAAAATGCAGTACTTGGATGCAATCTCATAAATGACAGAATGATCTGTGTCATTTCCAAGGCAAGCCATTCAATATCATGGTAATCCAAGTCTAAGCCCCAACTAGTAGTGCTGAAGAAGCTGAAGTTGAATGGTTCTATGAAGACCTACAAGAACTTCTAGAATTAACACCCCCAAAAGATCTCCTTTTCATTACAGGGGACTGGAATGCAAAAGCAGGAAGTCAAGAGGTACCTGGAATAAATGTGGTAAACGTGTCAAGAGGTCAATGTGGCCTTGGAGTACAAAACAAAGCAGGTCAAAGGCTAACAGTTTTGCCAAGAGAACACACTGGTCCATAGCAAACACCCTCTTCCAACAACACAAGAGAATACTCTACACATGGACATCACCAGATGGTCAATACCAAAATCAGATTAATTATATTCTTTGCAGCAAAAGATGGAGAAGCTCTATACAGTCAGCAAAAACAAGACTGGGAGCTGACTGTGGCTCAGATCATGAACTCCTTATTGCCAAATTCAGACTTAAATTGAAGAAAGTGGGGAAAACCACTAGACCATTCAGGTATGACCTAAATTAAATCCCTTATGATTATACAGTGGACTTGAGAAATAGATTCAAGGGATTAGATCTGATAGACAGAGTGCCTGATGAACTATGGACAGAGGTTCATTTCATCGTACAGGAAGCAGTGATCAAGACCATCTCCAAGAAAAAAGAAATGCCAAAAGGTGAAATGGTTGTCTGAGGAGGTCTTACAAATAGCTGTGAAAAGAAAAGAAGCTAAAAGCAAAGGAGAAAAGAAAAGATATACGCATTTGAATGAAGAGTTGCAGAGAATAGCAAGGAGAGATAAGAAAACTTTCCTCAGTGATCAATGCAAAGAAATAGAGGAAAACAATAGAATGGGAAAGACTAGCGATCTCTTCAAGAAAATTATAGATACCAAGGGAATATTTCATGCAAAGATGTGCACAATAAAGGACAGAAATGGTATGGACCTAACAGAAGCAGAAGATATTAAGAAGAGGTGGAAAGAATACACAGAAGAAATATACAAAAAGAACTTCATGACACAGATAATCATGATGGTATGATCACTCACCTAGAGACAGACATCCTGGAATGAGAAGTCAAGTAGGCCTTAGGAAAAATCACTATGAACAAAGCTAGTGGAGGTGATAGAATTCCAGTTGAGCTATTTCAAATCCTAAAAGATGATGCTGTGAAAGTGCTGCACTCAATATGTCAGCAAATGTGGAAAACTCAACAGTGGCCACAGGACTGGAAAAGGTCAGTTTTCATTCCAATCCTAAAGAAAGGCAATGCCATAGAATGCTCAAACTACCACACGATTGCACTCATGTCACATGCTAGTAATTTAATGTTCAAAATTCTCCAAGCCAAGCTTCAATAGTATGTGAACCATGAACTCCCAGATGTTCAAGCTTAGAACAAGGATTTAGAAAAGGCATTAGGAACCAGAGATCAAATTGCCAACATCCATTGTATCATCAAAAAGGCAAGAAAGTTACAGAAATATATCTACTTCTGCATTATTGACTACACCAAAGCCTTTGACTGTGTGGATCACAACAAACTCTGGAAAATTCTGAAAGAGATGGGAATGCCAGACCACCTGACCTTCCTCCTGAGACTTCTGTATGCAGGTCAGGAAGCAACAGTTAGAACTGGACATGGAACAATAGACTGATTCCAAATCGGGAAAGGAGTACGTCAAGGCTGTATATTGTCACCATGCTTATTTAACTTATATGCAGAGTCAGTTCAGTTCAGTTCAGATGCTCGGTTGTGTCTGACTCTTTGCGAGTATGCAGAGTACATCATGCGAAATGCCAGGCTGGATGAAGCACAAGCTGGAATCAAGTTTGCTGGGAGAAATGTCATTAACCTCAGATATGCAGATGACACCACCCTTATGGCAGAAAGTGAAGAAGTAAAGAGCTTCTTGATGGAAGTGAAAAAAGAGAGTGAAAAAGTTGGCCTAAAGCTCAACATTCAGAAAACTAAAATCATAACATCTGGTCCAATCACTTCATGGCAAATAGATGGGGAAACAAAGGAAACAGTGAGAAACTTTATATTTTGGAGCTCCCAAATCACTGCAGATGGTGACTGCAGCCATGAAATTTAAACATGCTTGCTCCTTGAAAGAAAATCTATGACTAACAGCATATTAAAAAGCAGAGATATTGCTTTGCCAACAAAGGTCCATCTAGTCAAAACAATTGTTTTTCCAGTAGTCATGTATGGATGTGAAAGTTGGACTATAAAGGAAGCTGAGTGCCAAAGAATTGATGCTTTTGAACTGTGGTGTTGGAGAAGACTCTTGAGAGTCCCTTGGACAGCAAGGAGATCCAACCAGTCCACCCTAAAGGAAATCAGTCTTGAATATTCATTGGAAGGACTGATGCTGAAGCTGAAACTCCAGGACCTTGGCCACCTGATGTGAAGAACTGACTCACTAGAAAAGACACTGATGCTGGGCAAGATTGAAGGTGGGAGGTGAAAGGGACAACAGAGGATGAGATGGTTGGATGGCATACCGACTCAATGGACATGAGTTTGAGTAAGTTCTGGGAGTTGGTGATGGACAGAGAAGACTGGTGTGCTGCAGTCCATGGGGTTGCAAAGAGTTGGATATGACTGAGCAACTGAACTGAACTGATAGTCCCAAGGTGGTCATAAAGGGCTGTCAGCAGACTAACTCCAAGTCATTCCTTAAGACAATTTTCAGCTAAAATAATGTTATCCATAAGTGCTTCTGCAGCCTATTATAATAGCAGGTGAAAATTGGGTGCCCCTCCAGCAGAGAATGTGTCTGTATGTGTATAGATTAAGTGGGAGGGAATCACTTCCATTCTGACATGAATTGAATATTTTCTGTTCCAAACTGAAGTGTTTTCTAGACCTGTGATTCCTACCCTTGTTGAATATTAGCATTACCTGCAGAGCTTTTAAAACATGCCATGGCCTTGGCCCCATCTGAGAGTATATAATCCAAATCTGGAAAGCGCTCAGAGAACTTTTCACCATGTATAGAAGCAAAGACTGAATCATGAGGTTCTTGATCAAAGACATAGGACATGAGCTGCAGGGACTCAGATGATCAGCAAACTCTCCAGTGAAACAGCGTCTGCAGCTGGAGAGCGTATGTCTCCTGGCTGAGAGCCCATCAGCTTCCACAGATGGAGGAATGGAAATTTATCAGATTCCCACATATGATGTTCTTTCATGTAAACTTGAATGTTTAGATCAATGGTATGTGCCAAAAAGCATATGTCCTTGTGAGTCCAGACAGTGGGTTCAGTTACTTTCAGCTAAATCCTGTGTCCTTGTCACCTCTCCTAGTCCCAGAACTGCCCTGGGCCCTGTTGTGTGGCTACAAGGAGAGGCAGGCAGTACCCGGCCTAGGCTGGACCTGCAGGTGGGGAGCTGCATCTCTAAGAGAGCCAACATGGACAATCCTTGTTTCTTGTCTGGGTTTGTTGCACGGTACACTGCCTTACACACCCTAGACTGTGGTGGACACACACACATCCATGCATACCACACAGACACACACATACAGACATATGCCATGCATACTACATACTACATAAAAAGCATACACCGTACACAAAAGCATTTCTCAATTACAGTTACAGGTTATGTAACTGTCCTGCTCACAGTGGCATTTGGGAGTCCTTCAGGTTTGTAGTCACTGTCCATTTTAATTGGGATTGTCACACAGATCCTTTGTGTTCAGCTTAAAGCTCTGATCTAGACCTGCACTGGCCTTTGTTTCATCTCATCCATAACAGTAGGGCTGCCAGATAAAACAGAGGACACTCAGTTATGTTCGAATTTCTGAAAAGGACAACAGCAAAATTAATTTAAGTATGGCCCAAATATTGCCTGGGATATATACTTATACCAAACATTATTTGCTCTTGATCTGAAATTCAAATCTAACTAGGAATTCTATAGTTTTCTTTGCTACATCTGACAACCTTACCTAGAAAGGCAGTGATGTCTATGTCTGGGGCCCACTCTCTGGGTTTATAACACCAGTGCAGCAGAGGAAGTGAAGGTGTTCAAGGTGGTAAAGGTTTGAAGATCTCTGGGACTATTTGGCGCCATCTGAATTACGAATAAAATTAAAGATAATTAAAAACAGACGTGCCCCCGAATGTAACACTACTTGTTTGTAATTACTGTCATTCTTAAAAACTCTTTATTGCGCCTCAAACTGAAGTTTAGCAAACCGTTGCCAAATATGTGGGGTTTCCCACACTTCATGTCACAAGGGAAACTGCATGGAGGCTGAGTCTCGCAGGCTTATTCCTGTGCCTACAACATCCTGCAATTAGATGACACAGTCCATTCCTGTATTTATCTTAAGAAGTTTATAACCTCTTGGAGGAAATTATAAACTTCCTTTTTATCCTGAGTCTTACTTGGTATAAGCAAAATCATAGATGTCTTGGTTTATAGCGAAGAGAGAACTGCATCTCTAGAGACTTTGTAACTGTAGTTACATCCCCACAGATCTCTTATTTACATAGAAAATAATTATAAAAACAACTTTAAAACATGCCCACTCACTTCACACTTATACATTGAGATTATTGATATGCTGAATTTACTATATCCATATTCCACATAAAATGTTGAGATAAGATTGTCTTCATTCTAATGCCATAGTGCCATTCTTTTCTGGTCCTCATTTATTATTATTTTTTTGTTTTCTGGTCTCTATTCTATTTTATGTGCTATGAGAGATATTATATAAGTGGTCTATTCAAGGCCATTGTTCCAATAAATACACACTGATAATTTCGTTGTCACTGTAAGTGACTTTTATATTCTAATAATGAGTGGTAACATATTCAGTGACCTTTGTGTATCATGCCTTGTGTCAACTGCTGGGATACACTCTTCACTCAATTCTCATAATATTGATTTGGCCAAAAAATTCATTTTGTTTTCTTCCATAAAATGGCTTTAATGGAGCTTAGATGTCTTTAGCTTCATTTGAAACAATTTGTTAGATTGCATTGTGACAGCTATCATATCAGCATGCATTAAAAAAAAACAAGCTTATGAAAATGGGTGAGTTTTTGTTTAACCATTTTAATAATGAAGATGGAAAAAAGCAACATTTTTAGCATATTACGATTTATTATTTCAAGAAAGGTAAAAAAGCAACTAAAACACACACACAAAAAAACTTGTGCAGTGAATAGAGAAGGTGCTGAGATTTATCCATGTATCAAGAGAGGTGTGCAAAGTTTCATGCTGGAGTTTTCTCAGTGTATGATGCTCCACAGTTTGATAGCCACCAAACTGAGACATTAATGGAGAATAATAAATGTTATACCACGCTGGAGATAGCCGACATATTCAAAATATCCAAATCAAGTGTCGGAAATTATTTGTACCAGCTTGGTTATATTCATTGCTTTGATGTTTGGCTTCCACATAAGTCAGGTGGAAAAAGCCTTCTTGGCAGTATTTCTGTATGTGATTCTCTAAGGGAAAAGTTCCATTTTTAAAACAAATTGGTCAAGGAAAAATAGATACTGTACAATAATGTGGAATGGAAAAGATCTTGGGGCAAGTGAAATGAACCACCAACAACCACACCAAAGGCCAGTCTTCATCCTAGGTGATTTTGTGTATACGGTGGGATTGGAAGGCAGTCCTCTGTTATGAGCTCCTTCCAGAAAACCAAACAATTAACTCCAACAAGTACTGCTTGGAAAATGGAAGACTGTATGTTTCTTTGAAGACCAAGCAACTGTCACAGCTTGGCTGGAAAGTTCTGATTCATCCATTGTATTCACTAGACATTACACCTCCAGATGATTTATTTCAGTCTTTGCAAAATTCTCTTAATGGAAAAAAACTTCGATTCTCTGGAAGACCATAAAAGTCACCTAGAACAGTTCTTTATTAGAAAGACAAAAAGTTTTGGGGAGACGGAAATATGAAGTTGCCTGAAAAATGGCAGAAAGTAGTGGAACAAAATAGTGAATGTGCTGTGTCAATCAAGTTCTTGGTGAAAATGAAATATGTGTCTTATTTTTACTTAAGTGCTGAAGGGAATTTTTGGCCAACCAAACAGTTTAATACATTAGAAACTATATTGAACCTAGTTTCATATCTAAGGAAAAATCACAGTGAATCATAATTCCTAACTACAGTGCAAGCCATCTTCCTTAGTAGAAGTGAAAAATAGAAATATTAAATTGTAAATCAAATAATTCTTCAGGAGTAATTCTTAACTAACCTATATTGGGCTCCTAGATAAGCAGTTTCAACTGAACTGGGAATTTCAAATAACCAAAGCATATGTCTGGTTTGTATCATGTAGATAAACATACATGTAAAATGTAGACCCCTACTTGGCATTATCACCTCTTACATGTAGGATAAAGTAAACCTTTCAAAAATGTGCTTAAGAAAATAGTTTTCTAGGATATTAATAAGTGCCACATGACAAGAAGATCTATAGTCAAAAGGATATGCTTGTTTAAACAAAATGTAATGGCTTTTCTTGACTCTAAGGCTTTTCTTCTGTGTATGTGTGCTCTAGTTTCCACAGCTGCACAGCAAGCATTCCCTACTCAGTTGCATGAAACAACAACCATTTGATCACAAGCTTAGGTTTGCGGATTAGGAATGGAGACACAATAGTGCAGCAAAATCTGTTGGAGGTCGTTAGGAAGACTCATGAATTAGGGGGGTGCAATGACTGGGGGTTGCAGTCATTGGAAGGCTTCTGTAATCTTCCTGTATTGTACCTAAGCTAGGAGGAGGTAAGACAAGGACTTTTCATTAGGTGCATTTATGCCTCACCAACACTTGTTATTTTCTGTTCGCATTTGCTTTTTGATAGTAGCCATCCTAATGGATGTGAATTGGCATGGCACTGTGTTTTGTTTTGTTTTGTTTTTTTAGTATGAATGTTGAACATTTTGGCAAGTAGATGAGAAAATGTTCAATACTGTTCATGAGAAAAAAACTGACCAGCTTTCTTTTTTTTCTTGTCCCCTTTGTGTTTTTTTTTTTTAATTTTAAATTTTTAGTTTTACTTTATTTTACTTTAAAATACTGTATTGGTTTTGCCATACATTGACATGAATCCACTACAGGTGTACATGCGTTCCCAAACATGAACCCCCCTCCCAGCTCCCTCCCCATAACATCTCTCTGGGTCATCCCTGTGCACCAGCCCCAAGCATCCTGTATCCTGCATTGGACACAGACTGGCGATTCGTTTCTTACATGATAGTATACATGTTTCAATGCCATTCTCCCAAATCATCCCACCCTCTCCCTCTCCCTCTGAGTCCAAAAGTCTGCTCTACACATCTGTGTCTCTTTTGCTGTCTTGCATACAGGGTCATCATTGCCATCTTTCTAAATTCCATATATATGTGTTAGTATACTGTATTGGTGTTTTTCTTTCTGGCTTACTTCACTCTGTATATTCGGCTCCAGTTTCATCCATCTCATTAGAACTGATTCAAATGTATTCTTTTTAATGGCTGAGTAATACTCCATTGTGTATATGTACCACAGCTTTCTTATCCATTCATCTGCTGATGGACATCTAGGTTGTTTCCATGTCCTGGCTATTATAAACAGTGCTGTGATGAACATTGGGGTACATGTGTCTCTTTCAATTCTTGTTTCCTCGGTGTGTATGCCCAGCAGTGGGATTGCTGGGTCATAAGGCAGTTCTATTTGCAATTTTTTAAGGAATCTCCACACTGTTCTCCATAGTGGCTGTACTAGTTTGCATTCCCACCAACAGTGTAGGAGGGTTCCTTTTTCTCCACACCCTCTCCAGCATTTATTGCTTGCAGACTTTTGGATCACAGACATTCTGACTGGTGTGAAGTGGTACCTCATTGTGGTTTTGATTTGCATTTCTCTAATAATGACTGATGTTGAGCATCTTTTCAGAATGGAACTGGAGGAATCAACCTACCTGACTTCAGGCTCTACTACAAAGCCACAGTCATCAAGACAGCATGGTACTGGCACAAAGACAGAAATATAGATCAATGGAACAAAATAGAAAGCCCAGAGATAAATCCACACACCTATGGACACCTTATCTTTGACAAAGGAGGCAAGAATATACAATGGAGTAAAGACAATCTCTTTAACAAGTGGTGCTGGGAAAACTGGTCAACCACTTGTAAAAAAAAGAAACTAGATCACTTTCTAACACCACACACAAAAATAAACTCAAAATGGATTAAAGATCTAAATGTAAGACCAGAAACTATAAAACTCTTAGAGGAGAACATAGACAAAACACTCTCCGACATAAATCACAGCAGGATCCTCTATGATCCACCCCCCAGAATTCTGGAAATAAAAGCAAAAATAAACAAATGGGATCTAATTAAAATTAAAAGCTTCTGCACAACAAAGGAAAATATAAGCAAGGTGAAAAGACAGCCTTCTGAATGGGAGAAAATAATAGCAAATGAAGGAACTGACAAACAACTAATCTCAAAAATACACAAGCAACTTATGCAGCTCAATTCCAGAAAAATAAACGACCCAATCAAAAAATGGGCCAAAGAACTAAATAGACATTTCTCCAAAGAAGACATATGGCTGGCTAACAAACACATGCGCTGTGTTTTTGATTTCCATTTCCCTGATGTTTATTGATGCTGAGCATCTTTGCATGTGCCTATTGGCTGTTTGTGTATCTTGTTTGGAGAAATATCTGTTCAAGTCTTTTATACATTTTTTAAAAATTGGGTTGTTTGTTTTTCAGTTGCTGAATTGTAGGGGTTCTTTATATATTCTGGATATTTATTCCATATCAGATATATGAATTGTAAATATTTTCTCCCGTTCCATGGCTTGCATTTTCACTTCGTCAATAGTGTTCTTTGATCTGCTAAAGTTTTTATTCTTGATGAAGTTTGATTTATCCATTTTTTTTCTTTTGTTGCCTGTGTTTTTGGTGTCATCCCCACCCCCCAAAAAATAATTGCCAAGTCCAGTGTCATAAAGCTTTTCACCTGTTTTCTCCTACCTCAGTGTAAAAGAGTAAGTTATATTGTTTTAGCTCTTATATTTAAGTCTTTGATGCATTTTTTAGTGAATTTTTGTATTTAGTGTAAGGTAAGAATTATCCTGTTTTCCCAATGTCATTTGTGAAAGAGTCAGTAAGCTCTTAACCACACAATTTTAACATAGCCAGAGGCTATTGTTTTATTCCACCTATTTACTCTCCCCTTCCTTTGAAAAAGAATGCTGAGTTTTTCTCTGGGATTGCCACCCAGAACACTCTTTTCCACGTAGATATTGTCATGTAAGTAAAATCAGGTCAGTAAGGGAGAATCACAGACAGCAAAGAATCTGCCTGCAATACGGGAGACCTGGGTTCGATCCATGGGTTGGGAAGATCCCCTGGAGGAGGCCATGGCAACCCACTCCAGTATTCTTGCCTGGAGAATGCCCATGGACAGAGGAGCCTGGCCGGCCCCATGACTGAGCGACTAAGCACAGAAGGGAGAAACAAAAGTACTGTGTATACTTCTAGGAAGGCAGATTATAAAGAGTGTATTTTATATCAGAAAACCTTTTTAGAATTCTCCCTTTTTTCTGCTGCCAGCCTAGAACATAAAGATGGAGACTAGAGTTCTATAGGCAGAACAAAGAAACGACCAGGGAATAAAGCATCATGATGGAAAAGGTAGGCAACCTGGTCTCTGAAGACGTCACAGAGCAGCCACATCAGCCTTACTTGGATCACCACATAATTTTAGATTAAAGAAATAAACTCCTTATAGCAACTCTCGTATTTATTCCTATTTTTTTCAGATAATCCTTTCTATCTTTTCTTAGATATAATTTCTGTATTCTTTATAATATATTAATTTGTTTGAGTCTTGTCAGAAGTATACTCCCATGAAACTGTGACAACCAAGTTACTAAATATTTCCATTATGTCTAGAAGATTCTCTGTTCCCCTTTGCATCCATCTCTTCATCAGACTTGGGCCTCAGGCAACCATTGTTCTTCTGTGTGTGTGTGTGTGTGTGTGTGTTTTATCACTATAAAATTGTTTTTTTTATAGAATTTTTAATAGGTGAAAGCCTACAGTACTTTTTTATGTCTGGTTTCTTTCATCCAACATAATGATTCTGACATTCATCTAAGTTGTAATATGTATCATGGTTTGCTCCTTTATTTTGTTCAGAGTTATCCATCCTATGTATACACCACATTTTATCCATAGACTTCCTGATGAACATTTGGGTTGTTGTCAGTTTCTGGGTAACAGTAGAGCTTTTGTAAAATGACTGTGTAAAAATCTTTGCATGAATGTGTGTTCATCCCTCTTAGAAAAGAGCTAGGAGTGAAGTGGGTAGACTGTACCTAGGCATATCTTAAACTTTTGAGAAACTACCGAGCAGTTTTCCAGAGTGGTACAATTTTATATTTTCACCATCAGTGTATGAGAATTCCAGAAGCACCATAGCCTTGTCAATAACTGGTTTTGTGAGTCTTTTTAATTTAGCCATTCTAATTCATATAATAATGACTGATGGTTTTCATCTGCATTTCACTGATAATTGAGGATGTTGGATTTCTTTTCAAGTGATTTTTGAGAGTCATATCTTCTTTAATGAAGCATATTTTCAAATGTCTTACCCTTTTACTGGGCATGCCCAGTGGCTCAGCAGTAAAGAATACACCTGAAATGCAGGAGCTGCCAAGAGATGTGGTTTAATCCTTGGGTTGGGAAGATCCCCTGGAGGAGGGCATGGCAACCCACTGCAGTATTCTTGCCTGGAGAATGCCCATGGACAGAGGAGCCTGGAGGGCTACAGTCCATGTGGTCATGGAGTCACTTAGCATGCACACACATCCTTTTATTATCACGCTAAGTGTCTTCTTATTACTGAGTTGTGGGAATTCCTAATAATCTGGATCAGTTGTTTGTCAGGCATATATGTAATGAAAATATTTTCACTTATTCTGTGACTTAGATTTTATTTTTTGTAACTGTGTCTTTGAAGAGCAAAAACTTTTTAAAGTTTACAAAAGTCCAATTTATGAATCATTTTCCCTTTTCATCTTTTTGTTTTGCAAATATTTTCTCCTATATTTTTAAACAAATGTTATAGTTGCAGACTTTTACATAAGTCTCTGATCCACCTGAGGGTGTTAGTTTCTGAATTTACTATTCTAACTTAAGGAATAATACTGTTTCAGCATTTCCTCTCTACTTGTTCAGTCCTCTGACACGTCCTTACCAAATTTCCTCCATTACATTCTTTTTGTTAAAAATAGCTAACAGGGTTTACTTTATTGTCTGGATTCTTGTCTGGATTCTTCCTGATGCACTGTATGAAGGGTGAGGTGAGATCTGTTTCTTATCATCATTAACATTTGAACAAGGGAGAAGGCAATGGCATGCACTCCAGTACTCTTGCCTAGAAAATCCCATGGATGGAGGAGCCTGGTAGGCTGCAGTCCATGGGGTTGCGAAGAGTCAGACACGATTGAATGACTTCCCTTTCACTTTTCACTTTTATGCATTGGAGAAGGAAATGGCAACCCACTCCAGTGTTCTTGCCTGGAAAATCCCAGGGACGGGGAGCCTGGTGGGCTGCCATCTATGGGGTCACACAGAGTCAGACATGACTGAAGTGACTTAGCAGCAGCATTCTCCAAAGAACCAGAAATACTGGTTACGTTCTTCCTTAGTACCCCCAGGAAAATAGACAAAATGAATCAAGCTGGGGCTCCATGTTTATAAGACATACAAATAGAAGAACAGAAAACAATCATTGCTATATAAATAAAGGCTTAACCTTGAATAACACTAACATCTGACATTTGACATTTGTTGATATCCCAGCACTGTGCTAATACTAATATTACAAAAGTTATTTCTGCCCATTTTACAGATCAGAAAACTACTATGTCAACTAATATTCAAATTCTCTAAGCTTAAGATTTCACAGATATTAAATAAATAGAAGCCAAACCCAAATCACAATTATTTTCTTCAAGGTACTAACCAGTTAGTATAACAGATAAGATGTATGTAAATGGGAAGTTAACATTGATATTGTTGTTGTTATTCAGTCACTAAGTCATGTCCAACTCTTTGCGATCTCATGGACTGCAGAATGCCAGACTCCTGTCCTCCACTATTTCCCAGAGTTTGCTCAGATTCAACATATATCATATAAAAATGAGTTCAGGTTTGGAACCAGTGATAATCTCTCAACTGGGAAATATTTTAAAAATGGCTAGGTATATCTACATATCTTAAGTATATAAAAATTGAATGAGAAGAAAGAAAATCCACTAAGGGTCATTTATGGATGATGATCATTGCTCTAGAACAGAAATGTGAAGGCAATGAGTCGGAGGATCCAGTCAAGAAAGATTTCTTGGGAGGAGAAAGCAGACCTAACACAGGGGAAGCCTTGACCTGCCAGATGGGGACCCTGACTCCCAGTAGGCTCTGTCATTGTCTTGCTGAATGCTCTTGGCAAAGCCTTTCCGGATATAAATCTCCAGTTTTCATCTGTTAGAAGAGGAAATTGAACTAGTGATTACTAATGCCTATTTTATCTTGAAAATGGTTTATTATTCTTGCTTTATTGTACTTTTTTCCTTTGTGTGTGTCTGTGCTAGTTTCAGGCGTACAGCAAAGTGACAAATATGCATGCCTCTATTGTTTTTTGAATCCTTTTCCATTTAGGTTATTACAGAATACTGAGAAGAGTTCCCTGTGGTATATAGTAAGTCCTTGTTGGCTATCTATTTAAAATATAGCGGTGTGTATATGTCAGTTCCAAACTCCCAATCTTATACCTCTTAAAGGAGAATTAAAGCAATCTATTAGGAATATAATCAAAATAACATACATACATTGTTTTCTAATTAAGACTCATAGATCTACAAGTCATTTACAGATTTTAAAAATGGAAAGCTTTTTTAAATTCTGAAACAATCAGATTGGTTTAAACTTTCTATTTCCATGTGGATACAGAAAAAAAAAAAATCACAAGTAAAGAAAATTTGGAGAGAAAATAATTTCTCCCCAAAAGTCACCACTCTATTTTCACTCGAAAAAATGAACTAAAAATACCAAAATTCCAAAACAAAATTGGTTTCCATGCTATGTTCAAAAGAGGCAACAAATTTGGCCTCACAAAATGTCCACACAGACCTGGCTGTCTGGTAGCCTTTGGCCATTTGCAGCCCCCTTGAGAGCTCTTGTTTTGGACACTCCTTTCCTCATCAGATTCCTCAAGAATCCTCGTATCCCAAACTTCATTCTGGAACCCAGAGAACAAAGGTCAGAAGTTGGATGCAAAATCTTTCCAAGGAGAGATTTCAACATTCCTCCTCAAGAAAAGCTAGTATCTATTTATAGGACAAACACACTTTCTAAAAATAGAGACTGGAGGTTGGCAGGGTTACAGCACTTATTATCATGAAAGCTTTTGATCTTATACTGCTGTTCTGATATGGTTCATCATTGCATTCAACAGACATCCACTGAACTGATTCTGAGCCGCAGCCTCTCTGCAAGGTGCTGTGGATTTAAAGCTCAGTAATTTTATAGTTCTTTTCCTTGGGGTGATTCATGGTTCACTGGATGAATCTTATATTTAAATGGAGCACAAAGCAATCAAACAAAACTGAGTAACATTTGTTCCTACTCTTTTATGACAGTTTTGAAGACAAGTGGGTGGTGATTGGAATAAGGAGAGTGTTGTTATGGACCATTGCAGTTGATGGCTTTAGCTTTTTCAGGAACCATCCCCTGAGGCCCACCCTTCTGTAGACAGTAATGATGGATGGGTTTCCTTGGTGATCTGTTGAGGAGAACCTGGTATACTGACCTGGGATTGGGTTTGGGTGTGTTGGTCAACCCCATGATCCACTCCAGCACAGCAGAATTATCCCACTGCAGGGGGCTTCCTGTCCTTGGTGCCAGCATATTACTTTCCAAACTAACTTTCCACTTTCTCCTTGAAAGTTGCTCACAGACATTCTGGTGTCAGCCAAGCACCTCTAAACCCATCTGGCATCAGTCAAGATTTTCTGAGGACTTAGAATAAGGCAGCCCAGGTGCAGAGGAGAAGCTCCAGCATTGAACCAGGCTGATCCGGGTCCCTTTCTCATATGTCACTTACCAGTTCTGTCATCTTGGCTAAGATACTAAACTTTTCTTGAGACAGAGTTTCCACTTTAAAAAATGAGGAATATAAAAATTCACTTGAAGGGGATTTGTGAGGATTGACTTAAAAGATTAATGAAGAGTATCAGAAATACATTTACCAGCCAAATGGCTGTTTTATAAGCACTAACTCCTTGGGAGTTTGTCTAACCTTATCAGGTCAGAGGGCAAGCCTTCTCTTTTGGGTTTAGATACCACTTTGAGTTTCACCCTCCACTGAAGATACTCTACTGTAATTAGCTTACTATGCATTTGTCTCTTCCATTGGACTGTATAAACTCTTGGCAAGAATCCTGCCACATCATGTCTTCAGAACCTAACAAAAGTCTCCACACATAGTAGATAGTCTCTCTACACTTTTACAGACCTAACATCTGCCAAAACTTCTAACCTAGCCTGACCACTTGTCAAGCCAGAATGAGTCAGGCCAATGAGCCCCTCAAGTCCATCACAGTCCATTTCCATATCTCTGCTTCCTATATCATCCTTGGCACACATGATTTTTCATTTGCTTCCATGTGTTGGTGAGTCTGTCAATGACAGCTAATGTGCTAGAGGGTATGTTATATCTCCCACATTTGCACACATAAAAGCAGGCATCATGATAAGCAGTTCTCTTATGATAACAATTAAATGTCAAGTTTCCTACTGCTCACTTGCAAGACAATCATAGACTCAAATCTCATTAGGTAAATATCCCTATCAGATGATAAAGAATCTGCCTCCAATGCAGGAGACAATTGTTCAATCCCTGGGTCAGGAAGATCTCTTGGAAAAGGGAATGGCTATCAACTCCAATATTCTTGCTGGGATAATTCCACGGCAGAAGAAACTGATAGGTTACAGTCCATCAGATCACAAAGAGTTGGACATGATTGAATGACTAACACTTTCTTTGGTTTCACCTCTAGATTTATACCAAACACTTTTGGGTTTTGAACCACTTGAATGTTCCCCCAAACACTTCCTGATAAATGTTTTAGACTCCTGGGAAAATAGCCTTATTCTTGCTAGAATACCTTTTCTCCCCCATCTAACTTCTGCTACCTCTCAGGTTCTTCTGTTTTCTAGAAAGTGTCTTCATTGGGATTCTTTCATTCGCTGTTGCCTGAAATGTTGTAACAAATTCCTAAAAACTATCTCCTGGGCTCAAGATTTAAAATCATCTGATGTGGAAAACTCTCCAAAGTCCAGTCTGGCAACACTTCAGATGAATTTTAAGTATTCTTTAAACATTTTGGAAAAATGTAAAATGTGCCATTAGATATTTTTCTTTTGAAAAAAAAAAAAAGAGTGGAGAAAAAATTATTTGGAATTTCCATCTAAAAGGATGTTAGTGGAAAAAATTAAAGGAATGAAAAGATAAGGCACAACTCTACTCATGAATGTGAAATCCAGTTAACAAAGCATGCTATCTGCCAGACTTGAACTGCAACTGTTAACGACTTACTTTAAGCAACTCATCCCCTGGGAACCTGCCTTCTGAGAGAGACATCAGTCCCTTTTCAGTTCAGTGACTCATGTACATCTCATCTTTCATGGACCGTTGCTCCCACAGTCATGTGGCTTCCCACTTGCCCCTTTCCCTAGCTCTTTTCTTCAACAGTGCCATCTTTGTCCTCTTTTCTTGGGCATCCTTTTCCATGGCACCCCTCTCTTTCCAAATCAACCAACCCATATCTATATTCATCACACACTGAACCCTTTCAGACCCTTTCTTGGCCTCTGACTTCCTCTGGACCACATGTGCTCTCTACCTCTTTCTGCCTCCAGAACCTTCCCCTCCTTCCCTCTCTTGAGCATTGATCATTCTTGCTTCCATTCCAAACTTGTACTTTTCTTTCTGTCTGAATTTGACAAATGAATGTCTTTGCATTTTAACAAAGCCTTTCCCTTGATCACTGTATCTCAAGACCATGGGTGAGTGAGGGGCTACCATGATTCCCATTCTGAAATATGGGCTGCCGTAAGCTTCTGTTAACTAACAGAAGTGACAGAGCTGCAGGCCCATCCCTCTGCCAGAGCCTTCACCTAGCTTCCCTCCTGCCTGCTCCAGTGTCTTTTCTTACCACCTGGTGCAACCTCAGGGGGGGCATAGTGAAGAGTCAGGATGTTTCCCAGTGTCTAGAGGTCAAAACACCATTCCTCACCACCTGCATCAGTGAAGGTTATGAAGGAAACAGCAGTGAGGTGCCTCCACCTGGCCCAGTCAGGGAGTTTTAGTAAATGTTTAGAGAAGGCAATGGCAACCCACTCCAATACTCTTACCTGGAAAATCCCATGGACAGAGGAGCCTGGTAGGCTGCAGTCCATGCAGTCACAAAGAGTCAGACACAACTGAGCAACTTCACTTTCACTTTCCACTTTCATGCATTGGAGAAGGACATGGCAACCCACTCCAGTGTTCTTGCCTGGAGAATCCCAGGGACAGTGGAGCCTGGTGGGCTGCCGTCTATGGGGCTGCACAGAGTCAGACACGACTGAATTGACTTAGCAGCGGCAGCAGCAGAGAGAAACCAGCACTCCCATCTCCACTCAGCAATAACAAGGAACCCCAGAGGGAGCCTGAATTTCCACCCCTAACATCAGCAGAGTCCTGATAAGACACAAACTTTAAATAAGATTTTGAATCTCACAAAATAATACCCAAATTGTCTGTATTTCAAAAGAAAATGATTGATCATAGCAAGAGCCAAGGACATCACAACTTGAGTGAGAAAAGACAATATACAGACAACAAAATTGAGTTGGCAGAGTTGTTAGAATTACACAAGAAGCACTTAAGAGTCACCATCATAAAGATGTTTCAGGAAGCATGCCTGAAACAAATGAAAGATAGAACATCTCAGCAAAGTACTCGAAGACATAAAGAAGAACCAATAGAAATTTCAGAAATCCAAAAACACACTAATGAAATAAAACACACAATGAATGAAGCCAACAAAAAAATAGGGCAGGGGAAAAATACTAGTGACCTTGATGATAAAGCAATAGAGGTGACCCAGTTTGAACAATAAGGAGACTACAAACTGAAAAATAAGAATGAACAGAACCTACCCCACTCACACGTATGGATAGATCAACCACAGAAAATTAGCAAGAAAACACAAACTTTAAATGATACAAGAGACCAGTTAGACCTAATTGATATCTGTAGGACATTTCACCCCAAAACAATGAATCTCACCTTTTTCTCAAGTGTACATGGAACATTCTCCAGGATAGATCACATCCTTGGCCAGCCATAAATCTAGCCTTTGTAAATTCAAAAAAATTTAAATAAGTTCAAGCATCTTTTCTGATCACAATGCAGTAAGATTAGATGTCAAATACAGGGGAAAAAAACTACTAAAAATAGAAGCATATGGAGGCTAAACAACATGCTTCTGAATAACCAACAAATCATAGAAGAAAGAAAAAAATAAATCAAAACATACATAGAAACAAATGAAAATTAACACATGACAACACAAAACCTATGGGATTCAGAAACAGCAGCGCTAAGGGGAAGGTTCATAGCAATACATGCTTACCTCAGGAAACAAGAGAAAAATCAAATAAATAACCTAACTTTACACCTAAAGCAACCAGAAAAAGAAGAAATGAAGAACCCCAGGGTTAGTAGAAGGAAAGAAATCATAAAAATTAGGGCAGAAATAAATAAAAAAAAAAACAAAGGAGACTCTAGCAAAAATCAACAAAACTAAAAGCTGATTCTTTGAGAAGATAGATAAAATAGACAAACCATTAGCCAGACTCATCAAGAAAAAAAGGGAGAAGAATCAAATCAACAAAATTAGAAGTGGGAATAAAAAAATCACAACAGACAACACAGAAACACAAAAGAACATAAAAGACTACTATCAGCAACTATATGCCAATAAAATGGACAACTTGGAAGAAATGGATGAATTTTTAGAAAAGTATAACCTCCCAAAACTGAATCAGGAAGAAATACAAAATCTTAATAGACCCATCACAAGCACGGAAATTGAAACTATAATAAAAGTCTTCCAACAAAGAAGAGCCCAGGACCAGGTGACTTCACAGGTGAATTCTACCAAAAATTTAGAGATGAGATAACACCTATCCTACTAAAACTCTTCCAGAAAATTGAAGAGGAAGGCAAACTGCTGAACTTATTCTATGAGGCAACCATCACCCTAATACCAAAACCAGAGAAAGATGCCACAAAAAGAGAAAATTACAGGCCAGTATCACTGATGAATATAGACGCAAAAATCCTAAGCAAAATTCTAGCAAACAGAATCCAACAACATATTAAAAAGATCATACATCATGACCAAGTGGGCTTTATCCCAGGGATGTAAGGATTCTTCAATATCTGCAAATCAATCAGTATCATACACCACATTAACAAATTGAAAGATAAAAACCATATAATTATCCCAATAGATGCAGAGAAACCCTTTGACAAAATTAAATATCCATTTATGATTAAAACCCTCCAGAAAGTAGGCATAGAAGGAACATACCTCAACATAATAAAATGCGTATATGATAAACCCACAGCCAACATTATCCTCAATGGAGAAAATTGAAAGCATTCCCCCTAAAGTCAGGAACAAGACAAGGGTGCCCACTCTCACCACTACTTTTCAACATAGTTTTGGAAGGTTTAGCCACAGCAATCAAAGAAGAAAAAGAAATAAAAGAATCCAGATTGGAAAAGAAGTAAAACTCTCATTGTTTGCAGAAGACATTATCCTCTATATAAAGAACCCTAAAGACACCACCAGAAAATTACTAGAACTAATCAATGAATATAGAAAAGTTACAGGATATAAAATTGACACACAGAATCCCTTGCATTCCTATACACTAACAATGAGAAAACAGAAAGAGAAATTAAGGAAACAATTCCATTCACCATTGTGATGAAAAGAATAAAATACCTAGCAATAAACCTACTTAAAGAAACAAAAGACCTATATATAGAAAACTGTAAAACACTGATGAAAGAAATCAAAGAAGACACTAATAGATGGAGAAATATACCATGTTTGTGGATTGGAAGAATCAGTATAGTGAAAATGAGTACACTACCCAAAGCAATCTATAGATTCAATGCAATCCCTGTCAAGCTACCAATGGTATTTTTCACAGAACTAGAACAAATAATTTCACAATTTGTATGGAAATACAAAAAACTTTGAATAGCCAAAGCCATCTTGAGAAAGAAGAATGGAACTGGAAGAATCAACCTACCTGACTTCAGACTATACTACAAAGCTACAGTCATCAAGACAGTATGGTACTGGCACAAAGACAGAAATATAGATCAATGGAACAAAATAGAAAGCCCAGAGATAAATTCACACACCTATGGACACCTTAAATTTGATGAAGGAGGCAAGAATATACAATAGAGAAAAAACAATCTCTTTAACAAGTGGAGCTGGGAAAACTGGTCAACCACCTGTAAACGAATGAAAATAGAACACTTTGTAACACCAGACACAAAAATAAAGTCAAAATGGATTAAAGATCTAAATGTAAGACCAGAAACTATGAAAACTCCTAGAGGAAAACATAGGCAAAACACTCTCTGACAAATCACAGCAGGATCCTCTATGACCTACCTCCCAGAGTAATGGAAATAAAAGAAAAATAAACAAATGGGACCCAATTAAATGTAAAAGCTTTTGCACAATGAAGGAAACTATAAGCAAAGTGAAAAGACAAGCTTCACAATGGGAGAAAATAATAGCAAGCAAAGCAACTGACAAAGAATTAATCTCAAAAATATACAAGCAGCTCATGTACCTCAATATCAGAAAAATAAATGACCCAGTCAAAAAATGGGCCAACGAATTAAATAGACATTTCTCCAAAGAAGACATACAGATGGCTAACAAACACATGGAAAGATGCTCAACATCACTCATTATCAGAGAAATGCAAATCAAAACCACAATGAGGTACCATTTCATGCCAGTCAGAATTGCTGCTATCCAAAAGTCTACAAACAACAAATGTTGGCGAGGGTGCAAAGAAAAGGGAACCCTCTAACAGTGTTGGTGGGAATGCAATCTATTACAGCCACTATGGAAAACAGTGTGGAGATTCCTTAAAAAACTGGAAATAGAACTGGCATATGACCCAGCAATCCCACTGCTGGGCATACACACCAAGGAAACCAGAATTGAAAGAGACACATGTACCCCAATGTTCATCACAGCACTGTTTACAATAGCTAGGACATAGAAGTAACCTAGATGACCATTGGCAGATGAATGGATAAGAAAGCTGTGGTACATATACACAATGGAATATTACTTAGCCATTAAAAAGAAAACATTTGAATTAGTTCTAATGAGGTGGATGAACCTGGAGCCTATTGTACAGAGTGAAGTAAGTCAGAAAGAAAAACACCAATACAGTATATCAATGCATATATATGGAATTTAGAAAGATGGTAATGATGACCTTATATGCAAGACAGCAAAAGAGACATAGATATAAACAACAGACTTTTGGACTCAGTGGGAGAAGGTGAGGGTGGGATGATTTGAGAGAATAACAATGAAGCATGTATATTACCATATGTGAAACAGAGCACCAGTCCAAGTTTGATGCATGAAACAGGGCACTCAAAGCTGGTGCACTGGGACAAGCCTCAGGGAGGGGATGGGGAAGGAGGGGGGAGAGGTGTTCAGGATGGGGAACACATGTACACCCATGGCTGATTCATGTCAATGTATGGCAAAAACCACTACTACATTGTAAAGTAATTAGCTTCCAATTAAAATGAATTAAAAAAAAAAAAAGAATGAACAGAACCTCAGGGATGTGTGGGAATGTACAAAGGTTGGACATTCATATCACCAGAGTGTCAAAAAGAAAGGAAAAAAAGGACTGACAAATTATTTGGTAATCTATTTGCTGAAAATTTCCCAAATTTGACACAAGATGTATAAACTTATAGATGAGTGAACTTCAAGCAGGATAAACACAAAAAATCCATGCCAAGTTCATTATAATTAATCTAGACAAGGTTTCTTATATTAAAAAGTCCTGAAAGTATTAAAAGATAGGATGAAAACTTACATATAGGGGAGAACCCTGTGGTGGCAACAGTTTTCTCATCACAAACACTGGAGGCCAGAAGGAAGAGGCACAGTTTTCCAAGGGCTGAAAGAAAAGAACTGTCACCCAGAATCTTCTGTTCACAAACATATCCTTCAGGAATGAAGTGGAAATCAAAACTTTCTCAGAAGAAGGGTAACTAAGAGACTTTTCCTTAGCAGACCTACCTTAACACAGTGGCTAACAGAAGTTCTCTAACAGAAAGGAAACGAAAAAAAAAATCAGGAAGAAAAAAGTGATAATGGAAGACCAAAGAATGGGTAAATGAAATAGACTTTCCTTTTGTTTTTGAATTGTCTAAATTATTTTGAGTTTTCTACACAGAAATTATAATACCGATTGATGGTCTCAGTATTTCTAGAGGACATATTTAAGACAATTTGATTCTAAAGAAGGGAAAGTAAAGTGATATAAAGGGGCATAAAGTTTCTCAACTTTACTAGAACTGTTCAGTACATTGTGATAAGCTATGTATATAGAATGTAATACTTCAAGCAAACACTAAAAAAGCTAGCCAAAGAGATATGCTAAAAATTGCTATAGATACAACAAAATGAAATTCTAAACAACGCTCAAGTTACACCTGTGAAGGAAGGCAAAGGAAATGGAGAAACAAAACAGAGAGAAACAGAAAAAGAAAACACAAGCATTAGAAAGGAGAAGAAAAACTCATTTTATACTATAAAGTTTCATTAAAAAGGCAGAGCACTGAGGAATTCATGCTTTCAAACTATGGTGCTGGAAAAGACTCTTGAGAGTCCCTTGGACAGTGTGGAGCTCAAACCTGTCAATCTGAAAGGAAATCAACCCTGACTACTCATTGGAAGGACTGATGCTGAAGCTGAAGCTCCAATACTTTGACCACCTGATGCAAAGAGCAGAGTTATTGGAAAAGACCCTCATGCTGGGAAGGACTGAAGGCAGAAGGAGAAGAGGGTGGCAGAGGTTGAAATGGTTGGATGACATCACCAATTCAACGGACATGAACTTGGCAAACTCCAGGAGATAGTGAGGGATGGACGCCTGGTTTGCTGTGGTCCACAGGGTTGCAAAGAGTCAGACACAACTCGACAACTGAACAAACAAATAAATGATTTTAAAATGGGTTAAATGAAAATGGAGAGATCACAACAGACAACACAGAAATACAAAGGATCATAAGAGACTACTATCAGCAATTATATGCCAATAAAATGGACAACCTGGAAGAAATGGACAAATTCTTAGAAAAATACAATTTTCCAAAACTAAACCAGGAAGAAATAGACAATCTTAACAGACCCATCACAAGCACGGAAATTGAAACTGTAATCAGAAATCTTCCAGCAAACAAAAGCCCAGGTCCAGACGGCTTCACAGCTGAATTCTACCAAAAATTTCGAGAAGAGTTAACACCTATCCTACTCAAACTCTTCCAGAAAATTGCAGAGGAAGGGAAACTTCCAAACTCATTCTATGAGGCCACCATCACCCTAATACCAAAACCTGACAAAGATACTACAAAAAAGGAAAACTACAGGCCAATATCACTGATGAACATAGATGCAAAAATCCTCAACAAAATTCTAGCAATCAGAATCCAACAACACATTAAAAAGATCATACACCATGACCAAGTGGGCTTTATCCCAGGGATGCAAGGATTCTTCAACATCCGCAAATCAATCAATGTAATTCACCACATTAACAAATTGAAAAATAAAAACCATATGATTATCTCAATAGATGCAGAGAAGGCCTTTGACAAAATTCAACATCCATTTATGATAAAAACTCTCCAGAAAGCAGGAATAGAAGGAACATACCTCAATATAATAAAAGCTATATATGACAAACCTACAGCAAACATTATCCTCAATGGTGAAAAATTGAAAGCATTTCCCCTTAAGTCAGGAACAAGACAAGGGTGCCCACTTTCACCACTACTATTCAACATAGTTCTGGAAGTTTTAGCCACAGCAATCAGAGCAGAAAAAGAAATAAAAGGAATCCAAATTGGAAAAGAAGAAGTAAAACTCTCACTGTTTGCAGATGACATGATCCTCTACATAGAAAACACTAAAGACTCTACCAGAAAATTACTAGAGCTAATTAATGAATATAGTAAAGTTGCAGGATATAAAATCAACACACAGAAATCCCTTGCATTCCTATACACTAATAATGAGAAAGTAGAAGAAGAAATTAAGGAAACAATTCCATTCACCATTGCAACAAAAAGAATAAAATACTTAGGAATATATCTACCTAAAGAAACTAAAGACCTATATACAGAAAACTATAAAACACTGATGAAAGAAATCAAAGAGGACACTAATAGATGGAGAAATATACCATGCTCATGGATCGGAAGAATCAATATAGTGAAAATGAGTATATTACCCAAAGCAATTTACAAATTCAATGCAATCCCTATCAAGATACCAGCGATATTTTTCACAGAACTAGAACAAATAATTTCAAGATTTGTATGGAAATACAAAAAACCACGAATAGCCAAAGCAATCTTGAGAAAGAAGAATGGAACTGGAGGAATCAATTTGCCTGACTTCAGGCTCTACTACAAAGCCACAGTCATCAAGACAGTATGGTATTGGCACAAAGACAGACATATAGATCAATGGAACAAAATAGAAAGCCCAGAGATAAATCCACATACATATGGACACCTTATCTTTGACAAAGGAGGCAAGAATATACAATGGAGTAAAGACAATCTCTTTAACAAGTGGTGCTGGGAAAACTGGTCAACCACTTGTAAAAGAATGAAGCTAGATCACTTTCTAACACCGCACACAAAGATAAACTCAAAATGGATTAAAGATCTAAATGTAAGACCAGAAACTATAAAACTCTTAGAGGAGAACATAGGCAAAACACTCTCTGACATAAACCACAGCAGGATCCTCTATAATCCACCTCCCAGAATTCTGGAAATAAAAGCAAAAATAAACAAATGGGATCTAATTAAAATTAAAAGCTTCTGCACAACAAAGGAAAACATAAGCAAAGTGAAAAGACAGCCTTCCGAATGGGAGAAAATAATAGCAAATGAAGCAACTGACAAACAACTAATCTCAAAAATATACAAGCAACTCCTGCAGCTCAATTCCAGAAAAATAAACAACCCAATCAAAAAATGGGCCAAAGAACTAAATAGACATTTCTCCAAAGAAGACATACGGATGGCCAACAAACACATGAAAAGATGCTCAACATCACTCATTATTAGAGAAATGCAAATCAAAACCACAATGAGGTACCACTTCACACCAGTCAGAATGTCTGCGATCCAAAAATCTGCAAGCAATAAATGCTGGAGAGGGTGTGGAGAGAAGGGAACCCTCCTACACTGTTGGTGGGAGTGCAAACTAGTACAGCCACTATGGAGAACAGTGTGGAGATTCCTTAAAAAATTGCAAATAGAAATGCCTTATGACCCAGCAATCCCACTGTTGGGCATACACACAGAGGAAACCAGAATTGAAAGAGACACAAGTACCCCAATGTTCATTGCAGCACTGTTTATAATAGCCAGGACATGGAAACAACCTAGATGTCCATCAGTAGATGAATGGATAAGAAAGCTGTGGTACATATACACAATGGAGTATTACTCAGCCATTAAAAAGAATACATTTGAATCAGTTCTGCTGAGATGGATGAAACTGGAGCCGATTATACAGAGTGAAGTGAGCCAGAAAGAAAAACACCAATACAGTATACTAACACATATATATGGAATTTAGGAAGATGGCAATGATGACCCTGTATGCAGGACAGCAAAAAAGACACAGATGTGTATAGCGGACTTTTGGACTCAGAGGGAGAGGGAGAGGGTGTGATGATTTGGGAGAATGGCATTGAAACATGTATAATATCATGTAAGAATCGAAATGCCAGTCTATGTCTGATGCAGGATATGACATGCTTGGGGCTGACGCGCGGGGATGACTCAGAGAGATGTTGTGGGGAGGAGGGTGGGAGGGGGGCTCATGTTTGGGAACGCATGTACACCTGTGGTGGATTCATGTCAATCTATGCCAAAACCAATACAGAATTGTAAAGTAAAAATTAAAAATAAATAAATTAATTTAAAAAATAAATAAATAAAAAATAAAAAAAAATAAATAAAATGGGTTAAATAAGAACACTGGGGACAAGAGTAATATAAAGAAAAAATATTTTGTTACATACCATCAAGAAATTAAAAATGAGATTTAAATAAAGATATAATTTATAGTAGCATCAAAAATATCAAATCTGTTGAAACAAATGCAACGAGAAATGTAAGTATACCCCCAAGAAATAATAAAATGATTTATGACTAAAAATTAAAGAAGATCTACATAAATGGAGGCATCTATCACTTAGGGGTTTAAAAGACTCAATATTGAGAAGATGACAATCGATCCCAAATTGATCTGTAGATCGAATAGGATCACAATTCAAATTCCAGCAGAAGCTCTCCTAACAACAGGGTCAATGAATGAGCCACTCTCTCCTACCCAGAAGAAAGGGTGCACAGCCTATAGACAACTGAAGGAAGAGCAGGGAGAGAGAAGCATGCATTCCACACAATTCCATTTATGTGTAGTTCAAAACAGGCAGCACTAAAATAGAGCAGTCAGAATAGTGTGTTCACTTTTTAATAATCTACTGGATCCTACAGTTATTTTTGTGTGAATTTTCTATGAGTGTTTTCCATGTCACATTAGAAAAGGAAAGTCAAACCATACAAAAATAAAGATTTTAATGTTTCCCAAAATTTAAGAGACAGTGAATATACTCTATATAATTCTCAAAAAAATCATTATTTTAAGATCTAGGAGATAATGGTCTTCCCTGGTGGCTCAGAGGTAAAGAATCTGCCTGCAATGCAGGACACACAGGTTTTATCTCTGAGTCAGGGAGATCCCCTGGAGAAGAAAATGACAACCTGCTCCAGTATTCTTGCCTGGAGAATTCCATGGACAGAGAAGCCTGGTAACAGTATATGGGGCTGCAGTCTATGGGGCTGCAAAAGAGGCAGATGACTTAGTGACCAAACAACAAAGAGAGTTAACTTGCTTTCTTTTTGTTCTCTTGACAATGTTTTGTACACAGCATAAATTTTTAAGTTTATGAAGTCGAGTTTATCAGTTCTTTCTTTCATGGATCCTGCCTTTGCAATTTTATCAAAAAAGTCATCACCAAAACCAGGATCCTCTAGATTTTCTCTTATGCTATCTTTTAGGGGTTTAATAGGTTTACATTTTACAGCTTATGTCTATGTTCTGTTTTGAGGTAATTTTTTGTGAAGACTAAGGTCTGTGTCTATATTCAATATTTTGCATGTGAATGTTTTAGTTGCTACAGCACCGTTTGTTAAAGAGACTGTCTGCTCCATTGGCAATGTTGCTATTGTCATTTGTCAAAGGTCAATTAACTATATTTATGGGGGTACATTTCTTCACTCTGTATTCTGTTCTGTTAATCTATTATTTCATCAATACCACACTCTCTTGATTACCAGAGCTTTATAGTAAGTCTTGAAGTCAGGGATTATCAATCCTCCCCCTTTGTTCTTCCCCTTCAATATTGGGTTGCTCTTCCTTGTCTGGTTCTATGATCACAATTTCCATTTTATAGATGGAAATAGGAACTGAGACTCAGAGAAATGACTTAATTTGCTTCCTGTTATCCTGCTGATAAATGATGGATCTGCATTTACTCTCCCTCCAGACTTAAGTAGGACTCATATTGAATTAAAACAAGCCTCATGAAAATGTATCTCATATAATAAATGCACATCTTTTAACTTCTCCAAATTGTTCACTTTACCTTCTCTGTTATTTTATAGTAGTAGAGGCAAAAGATTTTCTGACCTTAATTTTAGGAATACAGAATGTTCTAAAACGTCAACTATTTTGAGTATTTCTACATTTCACAACTTTTAACCAAAATGTGCTGTTGTTTGTACATATTTCTGCCCTATACTATCCCAGAGGAATATCTAGAAGCAAAAGAACAGATCACAGCAAATATTAATCTTCTAAAAAGAGAGGAAAAAAAACCTGAAACCTGAAAAACAGCATGTACCAAAATTCTGCCAAAAATAAGGGAAACACAAATCAGAGGAATGAACAATGAATTTCATCAGATTTGCAAATAACTCATAATTCTGCACATTTTGATCACAAAATCTTAGCCACTTCGGACAACCCAGCAAACCAGGACCAGCTCCATCTTAAGGCAGAAACATAGATATACCAACATATCTTCAACTTACCAATAAACAGCACTTTGAACATATGACAAAGATCCATATGTCTTCATTGCCAACCAGAAACCACCTCAATCGGCGAATTTTAAAATGTCCTCCTTTCAATCGTCGACCTTTATTGAATTTATGTCAAGTGTCCTTGCGGTGGACCTTGGGAAGACAAGATGCATAGGGCATGGTGGTTTCTCTCAGGATATTAATCTCTAGGGGACTTAGGTACACACAGACATCATGATAAACACTACAAGCTACCATGGAAGCCTGATGCAAGGGCTGATGAGACATGGTACAAGAAACAGACCCACAAACTTTGAAAACAAACTTTCATGATGACCAAAGGGGAAAGGTGGAAGGAGGGATAAATTAGGATTTGGGGGTTAACATATATATATACTACTATATATAGAATAGATAATCAACAAGGACCTACTGGATAGCACAGGGAACTCTACTCAATATTCTGTAATAACTAATATGGGAAAAGAATCTGAAAAAGAGTGGATATATGTATATGTATAACTGAATCCTTTTGCTGTACACCTGAAACTAACACAACACTGTAAACCAGCTATAATATGAAATGAAAATTAAATTAAAAACAAAAGAATATGTATTGGTAAGACATTGTTGAGGGCCTCCAAGCCCTGCTTTCCCCATGTCTGCTCAGCTGCAAATGTGGAGGACTTAAACCCACAGACTTAGCTCCACCAGGTACTGAGACAGCCCAGGTCAAGAAAAGACTCATACTAGGAATCTTATTTCCAGAGGCTGGAATTTGGAATCAGTCTGTGATCACAGCTCCAGCTCCTAAACCAACACTCTTGCCTTTTTTCCTCCCAGCCTGAAACCCCAAATGCAAGCCTCATCCTGTGGGACAAGGATATATCTGTCAGCTCTCTCTCTCCCTCTTAATAACTCCCCTCCCCAGTCCAAATGCCCCAGCCATTGGTTCTCATCTAATTCCAAAATTTCACCCACAACAGAACTTGATTCTCCCTGGGGTTTTCTATAGGACTCTGGGGCTGACAGTTTATTTCAAGGCTATTGATTCACTCCAAAACTAAGCCAGGCAGCTTTCTTTTCAAGCTCTACTACCCCTCAGACATCTGTTTCTTCAAGTTGTTTCAGTTCTGTTCAGCTACAGACTCCTATCAGTTACCATCCTTCCCACATTGGACTTCCAGCTGACTGGTAGACCATTGGCCTCCAGGAGAATATCACAAGTCAGGGACCATTTTTCAGCTTTGTTAACTTGGTTCTTGGTGCAGCTGAGGATAAGTTGCCTTCTCATCTATGAGGAAGTTGGGGTGAACATAATTTCTATATTGATTCTCACTTGACCACTGGCTTTATTCCTTTATTCCGTTTATTCGCCAAGCAATTGCAGAGGCAGTTGGATTCCAGGTCTTGGGCTGAGTGCCAAGTACACAGTAGTAAACATCACACATACCTTCCCCCAACAGACGTCCCTCTGGGCTTCCACTGCCCTGCCCCACGCAATGGACCAGATACCTAGTCTCCTTCAGATAGGAGCTGAAAGAGAATGAGCCAGAACTCCTCAGTCTTTATAGATGTTGGAGTTGAACTTGTGGCTGGCCACCTGAAGAGTTCAACTCTAACCATTGTTCAGGTCTCCCCTAGTGCTCCCTTAAGATGCCTGCAACTTAGTGTCATCTTTTTTTTTCCATTTGTTATGTCTGGTGAGGTTTACTTTGCATTTCAAAGGATGAGGAAGGGATCCCAGAAATAAGGGGAAAGCATATTCCAAGCAGAAGAAACTTCCAGGAAGAGCAAGATGGTGCTCTGTAAATGCAGTTGGTAGGCCCACACTTGTCACTCCCACTGCTTATAATGAGGGCCACACTAGCATCTTCAGTGCTGCCATGAAAACAGGTGACTGAGTTGACTACACTGGTAAGAAAAATTTTCATGTCCAATGCCTTTGTCAAGCATGAGTATGTTCATTAACTTTTGTTGCCTTAACACATCACCACAAAGTTGGTTGTTTAAAAGAACACATATGTGTTATTTTACTATTGTGATATATTCACAGTTCATCATTTAGCACTGTAGCTCAGACATCTAGCATGGCTATACCTGGGCTAAAAGTAAGGTGGTGGCAGGACTGCTACACTTCTGGTGGCTCCAGAGGAGAATCCTTTTTCTTCAGCTTCTGGAGACCTCCCATGCTTCTTGGTTTGTGTCTCCTCCCTCCATCTTTAAGGCCAGCGTAAGCATGCTCAGTCACTCAGTCGTGTCCAACTCTTTGTGGCTATGTAGATTATAACCTGCCAGGATTCTCTGCCCATTGGATCCTCCAGGCAGGAGTACTGGGGTGGTATGCCACCTCCTACTCCAGGGATCTTCCCAACCCAGGGATCAAACTCTCATCTCTTACATCTCCTGCACTGGCAGGTGGCTTCTTTACCACTAGTGCCACCTGGGAAGCCCAAGGCCAACAACACAGCATCTCTTGACATTTTTTTTTGTAGTCACACTATGCCTGACCACAGCTGGGAAAGTTTCCCTGCTCTCAGAAGTCATGTGATTAGATGGGTCAACATGTATATTCAGGATCCTCTCTCAATTTCCAGATCCTTAACTTTAATCACATCTACAAAGTCTCTTTCTCTATGTATTAATAAATTGACATTTACAGCATCCAAGGACTAGGGTACAGACATCTTGATGGTGGAGGGATGGTTCCACTAACCACAGGAGTGACAAGAGCCAGGTCCAAATTTATATTCCCTTTCTATAATGGCTTATTTTTTATAATTTCAAAATAAAGGGTACCTTGAATTTAAGTGATTAGATTTACATAGCTCTATAAAATATTACTTGTTTAGGTTAAAAATTCTACTTAGTACCTTTGCTATTATAGTAGAGTTGGAATCTTTGCTAGTCTCTGAAGTCACTGACAGCCCTGCCATTCACTTTTAGATGATTGAAGTTGGTAGGAGGTTTACAAGTTTTTATCTCTTGTGAAAATGTGTAATTCAGGGCTCCAGAGGCACTCAACCATGGTTTGAATGATCATATTGTAGTCATAACTCAAGGACAATAAAGCTGAGTATTAATACAAATAAACCTGAATTATCCAAACCACTGGAGAAGATGCTCCACAGAGCAGAGTAACAGGGTACATTCCACAAGCTTGATATATATACTTTTAAATTGTGTTTAGTTCAAAATATTTTCTTATTGCCATTGAAATGTCTTTAAATTTTTAATTCTAAATAAACCCAGGGATTATCTAAAACTACATTGCCTAACTTCCAAACATTGATTGTCTAACTGCATATTTTGTATATCACTAGCATTTAAAGTTTGAATGGCTAATAATGCCTACAGAGTATAGGTATCACAGGAAACCCTGAGTGGAAGTAATAGCTTCAGTGTCATAACTGAAGAGCCCAGGACTGCACTGGTGCTTATGCAAAAGTGGCATAGAGAAACTAACAATGCCTCAAACAGTGACATAAGATTCTTCCATTCTGAAATTAAAACACACTCACAAGAAAACATACTAGATTTAGTTTCAGGCTAAGAACCTCCCAGGCGGACTTAAACAGGGTTTTTTGTTTCTCTGCAAACAGGAGTCCTATTTGTCTTTGAAATATCACGTTTGGATGGTGGCTCATTCAGGGATAACCAGATCTCAGAATTTTAATTCACTCACAAGGGCATCAGGAGAGTTTTTAGTAGTACTTCCCTGCCTGGATAAGAAACACGATTAGCTTGGCTAGTGCATTAAAAAAAACTTCATTGCTAGAGGTCTAGAAAGCACTTACCATTTTGGGAGATGAAATGACCCATGCCTGGAGAAGAGAGCAAGCTTCTAGGACACAACTTTGGGCAGATTCTGAAACTTCCCCTAAATCATGTGTGTCTTAGACAGTAAACACAGGAGATTCTAAAACTGATATGAAAGACATCTCCACATAGCTTGATATATGGGAATATTCAATTGAAAGTGAAACAGAAATCAGAAATTTACCATGCTTAGACATTGATTTCAAAGGGTTCCAATTCTGATGAAAAATCGTTTTTGAGATTCTGGTATATGCAGATATAGCAGAGGCATATAAGTAAATAGCACAAGTAAAAAACACAATAGCACAAGTAAAAAACAGCCAAATTTTCACGTGTGTCTTCCATAGGAAATGCTAGTAAAAAGAAACAGCCTGCAGCCTGAGTTGCAATGACTTTTGATAAATCAGAAAAAAAGAAACAATTCTGAGATTGCCTTAGCACAAGATAACGTGGAAAAAAGAAGTCCTTAGTGCTGTGCATGAACAGGTGCAATGGAGATTTCATCTCCTATCCTATGCTCTCTGTTTGTGTTTGTAAGCATTAGGCGAATATTACATACATGGAACTGACTATGTATTTACTTAGAATTATGAATCCACTAATTGCTGATAAAAGAAAGAATTATCAGCTGTTAATACAGTGCTGCTGCTGCTGCTGCTAATTCACTTCAGTCGTGTCCGACTCTGTGCGACCCTATAGACAGGGACCCACTAGGCTCTCCTGCCCCTGGGATTCTCCAGGCAAGAACACTGGAATGGGTTATCATGTCCTTCTCCAATGCATGAAAGTGAAAGTGAAGTCACTCAGTCATGTCTGACTCTTAGCGATCCCATGGACTGCAGCCTACAAGGCTCCTCTGTCCATGGGAATTTCAAGCAAGAGTACTGGAGTGGGGTGCCATTGCTTCTCCAGTTAATACAGTAGCTTTGGTTTAAGAAAGTAAGAGCTTCCCTTGTGGCTCAGTGGTAAAGAATCTTCTTGCCAATGCCTGCCAATGCAGGAGACACAGAGATGCAAGTTCAATCCCTGGGTCAAGAAGATCCCCTGGAGAAGGAAACAGTAACCCACTCCAGTATTCTTGCCTTGGATATCCCATGGATAGAGAAGCCTGGCGGGCTACAATCCATGGGGTCGCAAAAGAGTCAGACACGACTTAGCAACTAAACAACAGGAAATTAAATGATTCTACGTGAATCAGCCTGAATTACAGTGGGATGTGAGAAAAGACCAGGTGGCACGAAACCAGGCAGAGGGCTAGAAATCAGACAATGGTAGTGTGATTGCCTCATGGACAAGACTAACTAGGTGTTCCACCTATTCTTGGGCAGTGGAACATACTATATGCATAATTATATTAATATTTTACGAATAGTTGTTCTCACATGTTCACATTTAAGGATGTGTGTATACCCATGTTTCTTTCCAGACCATTTTGGAAAAATTGATTTTTTTTTCAATATTTTGCAAATAATACTCCTAAAATGCTATGCTGCAAAATATTAAAAATATAACCATTACAATTCAGTTTTGAATATTTCCTGCTTAAAGATCAATATAAAATGAACTGCTACTGCTAAGTCGCTTCAGTCGTGTCTGACTTTGTGCGACCCCATAGACAGCAGCCCACCAGGCTCCCTCATCCCTGGGATTCTCTAGGCAAGAATACTGGGGTGGGTTGCCATTTCCTTCTCCAATGCATGAAAGTGAAAAGTCAAAGTGAAGTCACTCAGTCGTGTCCGACTCTTTGTGACCCCATGGACTGCAGCCTACCAGGCTCCTCCATCCATGGGATTCTCCAGGCAAGAGTACTGGAGTGGGGTGCCATTGATATTACATGTAAAAAATAACTACAAAGAAATATTCACGTGAAATATAGCAGATAAATATTATTGGTTACAATATTTAAATGAGCATATACATTTTATGCATATGAAATATATAAAACTATGAAGGCCTCACTAGACAAATAGGTAGAAGATTTCAATTCAGCAAACAATTTTAAACTATTTAAAATGTTTAAGGACACTAATAAATATTAGTTTCAAATTAGTAAATTTTACTTATTAAACTTTGTAGCAAGGTCTTCCCTTGTAGCAAAGCTTCCCTGGGGGCTCAGCAGTAAAGAATCTTCCTGTCAATGCAGGAAATGTGGATTTGATCTCTGGCTCAAGAATATACCCTGGAGAAGGAAATGGCAACCCCCTCCAGTATTCTTGCCTGGGAAATCCCATGAACAAAAGAGCCTGATGGGCTATAGTTCATGGCCTCACAAAAGAGTTGGACACAGCTTAGCAACTAAATAACAAGAAGAGATAATTACAATTAAAAAAAAAAAAGAATTATTCATGATAGACAGAGGAGACTGGTAGGCTATGGTCCATAGAGTTGCAAAGAGTTGGACTCGATTGAAGCAATTTAGCATGCACTAATGATAATACTTAAATGCTGGCAAGATATGATATTAGTATGATAATAGGTATTTCTGATGGCAGTTTAACTTGGTCACTATATTTTGAAAGATATAATAATAAAAATAAGAAAAAAGTAAGAATCCTCCGGATAGTCTAGATTCCCAGATCTTCTGCCTCTGTAATCCTATGCATGGACATTTTTCTTAAAGTCTAATACAAAGAAGCAAAAGTATATTTTAACATCATCTAAATATGATAAAAGAAATAGAAAATCTTATAGTCTGAAATTAAATCTAGTAACCTGGTGAAACACAAAATATAGTCTTCCAGACATCTCAGGCTAATGAGATAAAGTCTGTCTACTCTAATGTTGTACAGTTTTGAAACTTTATTTGCATCAACATAAAAGAATATAAAAGTAAATATGTTTGTTAAGACAGTGGTAGACTATGTGTTTTTTTTTTTTTTTTTTTTGTCCACAAATCCCAATGTATTTCCCAGTGTAGAAAATACACCAGAAGCATTACCCTGCTGCTGTGTGTTAGCCAGGCACCATTACTTGCCTCTACACCCTGTTTGGGTGAGGGGTCACTACAGAGTAGGTGGCTTTCCCTTTGAACTTACAGAAATTCTTGGGTCAAGTACTTTAATGAGTGCTTGCTTTTCCCAAATTGCTTGTGCAGAAATCCGCAAACTTTATAATGCAAGCCAGGAAATTGATTCAAACACAGATTATTCTGGTAGGCGCCAATAAAAGTTCCTGTCCCAGTCACAAGATTTAAACGCTATGGAGACATGGTGCCACAGAGTCTGAGAAAAGTCAGACCCGTTTTATTAGTATGATCAAGGATACCACCCTACCTTTATTTAAAGTGCTACCGTATGTTGTAGATAAACATGATAAACAGGACTAATAGCCCAGCTTTATTGTCAGGCCAATACTGGGAAGTAGGAAGCCCATGGATCCTTTTCCCAGAACAAACTTGAAAACTAGTTTTCTAGCTCCAAAACATGTGTATACCTTTATTTTGAGATCCTACTATGCCAAAATGATTGCTTTGTGCTTGCTTTGCTTCTAAAGACTTAATTGTATTTTCAAGAGTGGTTTTGGATGGATTTCCCTGTTTGGGTCTTATGTTTACTGGTTGCTATGGGTTATTCAAAGATGAAGTTTAACAGCTAATGAGCAGGCACTGCTCCCTCTGCAGCAATGCTCCTAGCATGGTGCTGTTGGGACAAGCAAGGGGGTAGCTCTAGAAGGTGAACTGTCAGTGGCCATCACTTAGTTACAAGTGTGACTTCCCTTTTCCGGAACTGCTTCACAAATATGTATGCTATGAACACCTAAAGTGTTGAGAACCAATCATTTGGTATATCACGGGCCATGTGGCTGAAGGAACAAAAAGAACATTATATCCAAAGTCAGACTACGGAACAGAGCACCTGCAGCCTTCTCCATAAGCTGTGAGTTCCAGCCCAAGTCACAACCTCTCTGAGCCTACTTATTCACCTAGAAATGGGAATGACTAAGAGTGACTTGAAGGCATTCAGTTCAGTTCAGTTCAGTCTCTCAGTCGTGTCTGACTCTTTGCGACTCCATGGACTGCAGCACACCAGGCTTTCCTGTCCATCACCAACTCCCAAAGCTTGCTCAAACTCAAGTCCATTGAGTTGGTGATGCCATCCAACCATCTCACCCTCTGTCATCCCTTCTCCTGCCTTCAATCTTTCCCAGCATCAAGGTGTTTTAAGAATAAAATAAACTCTATATGTAAATATGTTTTGTGTGCAAACTATTATTTTCTGCTTCTTTGTAACCTTACAACTTAAATTATTTAAAGTCAGTAACCATCCATTAGATTTCTTTCTAACACTTTGTTTTGGTATCACCACAATGCAGTGTGCTCAAGGTCTCAACTCTGGCCTTTACAATTACTCACCTTGACCACACACACTTGGGAGCGAGGCGTCTCCAGCCTGTTTATACCTCTGGGGAGATGATCAGTGTGAAAGAAGTAAGATACCATGGTTACGCAGACATTTAATTTGTTTGACTTTTAGGCTGCCTGGCTGCTGTGTACCTGATATACTCTATGTTTTCTGATGCATAGATGAGTTGACTTGCTTCTTAAGTGATAAAAAAAGAAAATTCTCACCTTCCCTGTATCCTTTCTAGTCCACAATCCAGGCTCAGTCAGCAGCCACTGGGAAGTAAGAGAGCAGGAGGGAGCCAAGGGAAGAATCTGGAAAAGAAGAGGTAGCCTTTGGGTATAAATAAGCAGCTGCCTCAATGATTACATTGCTCCTATCAGACAAACCCTATGTTCAGATGGATTTACAACCTTACAAGCTATGGTGTGAACTCCTTGGCATCCTGACACATGAGTATTTTTTCCCATTCAATTTGCTCAAAATAATTTTTTTGAGAAATATTTTAATTAGTTTTTATTGTAATATAGTTTGCATAGCTTACAATTCATGAATGAACAATGGGTATAATTTTTATACCCAATATTTATACACATAAAATTGTGTAACTATCACCTCTAATTTCATAATATTAGATATTTTGAAAAATATCTTTTAAAAAACCTCATATCCATTAGCAGTCATTCCCCACCTCTGTCACTTTTGTTTCATTCTTTCTGTTCCTCAGATTGAATTATCTCAATTGAACTATCTTCATTTTCAAAGATTTATTTTCTTTGTCAGCTCAAATCTAGCTTTGAGAACCTCAGTGAATTGTTCATTTGTTGCGCTTTTCAAATCCGTAATTTCTATTTCCTAAAATAATCTCTAATCCTTTATTGATAGTCTCTATTTGTCAAAAGATTGCTCTTACATTTTCCATTAGTTGTTTAAATGTGGCTTCCTTTAGTTCTCTAAACATATATCTATAACTCATGATTTAAAGTCCGTCTAGTATGCCCAACAGCTGAACTTCCTCAGCGACAATGATTTTCTTGTGTGTGTGCCATACCTTGCTGTTTCCTTGCATTTTTCGTGTGGGTGTGTTTGTGTGTGTGTGTGTGTGTGTGTGTGTGTATACCGTGCTGTGCTTAGTCACTTAGTCATGTCCGCTCTTTGAGACCCCATGGACAGTAACCCAGTAGGCTCCTCTGTCCATAAGGATTCTGCAGACAAGAATACTGAAGTGAGTTGCCATGCCATCCTCCAGGGGATCTTCCCAACCCAGGGACTGAACCTACATCTGCTGCACTGTGCTTCCCTGGTGTCTCAGACGATAAAGAGTCTGCCTGAAATGCAGGAGACCTGGGTTCAATCCCTGGGTTGGGAAGATCCCCTGGAGACAGAAATGGTGCCCCCACTGTAGTACTCTTGCCTGAAAAATCCCATGGACTGAGGAGCTTGGTAGGCTACAGTCCATGGGGTCGCAAAGAGTCACACATGACAGAGACTTCACTTTCCTTTCTGCCGCATTGCAGGCAAATTCTTTACCAGCTGAGCTACCAGGAAAGCCCATATATATATTTATAATCTATGTATTTTTCATGCATGATCACTGATGTCTCTGATCAATTCAGTTCAGTTCAGTCGCTTAGTCATGTCTGACCCCATGAATCGCAGCACGCCAGGCCTCCCTGTCCATCACCAACTCCTGGAGTTCACCCAAACTCATGTGCATCGAGTTGGTGATGCCATCCAGCCATCTTATCCTCTGTCGTCCCCTTCTCCTCCTGCCCCCAATCCCTCTCAGCATCAGGGTCTTTTCCAATGAGTCAACTCTTCGCATGAGGTGGCCAAAGTATTGGAGTTTCAGCCTCAGCATCAGTCCTTCCAATGAACACCCAGGACTGGTCTCCTTTAGGATGGACTGATTGGATCTCCTTGCAGTCCAAGGGACTCTCAAGAGTCTTCTCCAGCACCACAGTTCAAAAGTATCAGTTCTTCAGTGCTCAGCTTTCTTCATAATCCAACTCTCGCATCCATATACCTTTACCAATTATAATGATTGGACAGAGATTTCTTTGAATAGTTTTATCAGTAAGTCTTCCAGCCTTTGCTGAGGGGTTCTCTGTGTGTGCGGTAACATGTCTTCAATGATCTGGCAGGCAGACTATATCTATGCCTTAGATTAATCTTTCCGTTTTTCCCAGAGCCTCAAAGTCAGAGTGAGAAATTGGATCTTCTCAATCTTTCCTCAGCATTTAGTCAACCCTACACATGTGTATGGAGAAGGCAATGGCAACCCACTCTAGGACTCTTGCCTGGAAAACCCCATAGGCAGAGGAGCCTGGTAGGCTGCAGTCCATGGGGTCACTACGAGTCTGACACAGCTGAGTGACTTCACTTTCACTTTTCACTTTCATGCACTGGAGAAGGAAATGGCAACCCACTCCAGCGTTCTTGCCTGGAGAATCCCAGGGACAGAGGAGCCTGGTGGGCTGCCGTCTATGGGGTCGCATAGAGTCAGACACGACTGAAGCGACTTAGCAGCAGCAGCACACACGTGTATGGCTTTCTTGATTCTCAGGAACATTTTAATTCTTTGCAAATCTCCAAATACCTCTCATTTCCCAAGTTTTTGCTGCACCTGTTAATGATGCCTTATGCTGATACAATGTTAAACAATTGCTACTGATTGTTTTTGACAACTGCCCCAGGGAAAATGCTGTTTTCAAAGAGTAGACTCTGAGTCAGGTAAAACAGACAAACTCTGACTGGAGGTTTCCAGGGAACAACCATATAGGTCAAACATCATCAATCATCTCCAATAGTTGCTAAGCTGCTTATATTCATAGCTGCTATGATTGTGAGTCTGTTGCTTTTAAACTTTCTCAGTCAGACACGACTGAAGCAACTTAGCAGCTGCAGCAGTAGCAGCAGCAGCATCGAACTTAGAGGTGGGCATGTGTAAATATCACAAAACACTGTAAATCAACTATATTCCAATAAAATTTTTTTAAATAACAATCAAAAACTAATAAAATGTCACAAAATTAAGTTTTTTGCTAAGGGTTAGACATTTTTCTTTAATATACATCCTGTGGGTTATTGCAAGCTTTGGTTAGTTCCAAAGTTCTGAAAAAAAATGGAATTTGTCTATTTTGAGGTATTCTTGTCACTTTAGATGGAGGAGCAAGATTTTAGAGATCCTCACTCTGTTACTCTGGAAATGCTCACAAAATTATTTTCTGGCTCTTCAAAGTAAAAATCCTGCCACCTCATCAGTTAATTTGGCCCCTGATAGCTATTTCCAGAAAGCCACAGTTCCCATTCCAACCAGAAACAAGAACTTTAAATAAACTTCAGTTTGTATATAGACTTAGGGGTCATTTTAGGAAATTTTTTTCTGTTTTTATTAATGAGAATTCTGTACTATTTATTATATATTTTATTGTATATTTTTACTTGGTGGCTCATACGTTAAAGAATCCACATTCAATGTGGGAGTCCTAGAGTCCTGGGTTTGATCCCTGGGTTGGGAAGATTCCCTGGAGAAGGGAATGGCAACCCACTCCAGTATTCTTGCCTGGAGAATTCCATGGACAAAGAAGCCTCGCAGGCTACAGTCCATGAGGAGGCAAGTCCATCGCATGCATCTCCTGCATTGGCAGGCAGATTCCTTACCACTAGTGCCACCTGGGAAGCTTTAATCTGCTCATCTTTTATTGGTCATGGGACCAAGTTCTAAAAATAAAAAACTTTTTTTAAAGTCTCATTTAAGTAAAAGTCATATCTTAGAATTTGTATTAATATTTTATACAATTGTCTTAATATAGCTCAACCTTTTTTATGTTGTCTCTTTAGCTTGATTCTCCATGGAACTTAAACCTTTGAATTATTACCTTCATTGTGTATTTGATCACATTGCTTTTGATTCCCTTATTATATTTTCTCAGCTTATATCATAATATTAATAATTTCCCATAAAGCCCTGCCTGTAGCAACTTTTTAAAAAATTTCTTCTTGATAACTCAGCTGAAAGTATATTAAATGGCTTATTAAAATGGTATTTCTGTTGTAACTCTGGTTTCTTAGGAGAGTTCCACATAAGTCATCATTTATAATATATATAAAATTGCTTAATGGTTTAATTCAATATAACTGATTTGTTTATTTATAATGGCTATATCAAAGGTTAGAAGATGTTTATACATAGACAACCTGGATTAAGGTGAGTCTAAATAAGCTCCTATAAATACAATGTCAACAATTCAAATATGAAGAAATCCCTAAAGTAAGCAGCACTTTAAAAAATTAATTTTAAATAGTAATGAAACAAATGCTAATTGAAAAAAGATCAAGGCAAATTTTAGGGCCAGTAAATGAAAATTATAATATTATTAAAATGAGGAAAGTTGGTAAATGCATGAACTGTTGGAAGTATTAAAACAGCACAACTTTCTGAGACATATTACAAGCTTACATTTGTGGTTAGCTTCTTATATTTGTGGGACATTCACATACCAGTGACTGTGCTGCATGTTGATTAATACTTTTTCAGTTCAGTTCAGTTCAGTTCAGTTGCTCAGTCGTGTCCGACTCTTTGCAACCCTATGAATGGCAGCACGCCAGGCCTCCCTGTCCATCACCAACTCCTGGAGTTCACTCAGACTCACGTGCATCGAGTCAGTGATGCCATCCAGCCATCTCATCCTCTGTCGGCCCCTTCTCCTCCTGCCCTCAATCCCTCCCAGCATCAGAGTCAACTCTTTGCATGAGGTGGCCAAAGTACTGGAGTTTCAGCTTTAGCATCATTCCTTCCAAAGAAATCCCAGGGCTGATCTCCTTCAGAATGAACTGGTTGGATCTCCTTGCAGTCCAAGGGACTCTCAAGAGTCTTCTCCAACACCACAGTTCAAAAGCATCAATTCTTTGGTGCTCAGCCTTCTTCACAGTCCAACTTTCACATCCATACATGACCACAGGAAAAACTATAGCCTTGACTAGACGGACCTTAGTCGGCAAAGTAAAGTCTCTGCTTTTAACAAAGCTAATCTCCTCTGTAATTAACTTATCCTAGGGTAATTCCATAAAAGTAAATAACCACATATTTAAAAATATTTATAGTAGTGTTATTTATATAACCAGAAAGCATAGTTACATTAGTTTTTAGTACATTAGTTTACTAATTTACATTAGCTTACTAAATTACTAAACTAATTTAGTTACATTAGTTTTTAAAATTTAGTAAATTAGATGAATATAACATTATACAAACATTGCAATAATTATGGAAACCAACTAAAATATTTACTGTAAAAAATAAATTGAAAATAAACACTACTGCTAAGTTTTAAACACTTAAAAATGTAAGTTCAACCCTTGACAAAGTTCCTGTGTTAGTTATGTCATATGCTATGCAAATAATGTCTGTGTTGGATTGTATGTGACCTCAAGCTAGTATTGGCTTTTAACTATTCTTCATATTCTAGTAAAGCCTTTTCATTCTTCATCTTTCCACAAGCATCACCCCTCTTCACATACCTTTGTAGCTGTTGCTGCTGCTGCTGCTAAGCCGATTCAGTCATGGCCAACTCTTTGTGACCCCAAAGACGGCAACCCAGCAGGCTCCCCAGTCCCTGGGATTCTCCAGGCAAGAACACTGGATTGGGTACCTTTGTAGCAGTTCTAACTAAATCCATTTTGTTATTTTGCAAAGGTAAAACAGTCATATTAGATTTCTGATATTGATGCCCTAACAGTCAAAAGATGGTCAGAACACAGTTAAGAACAACTTGGAGCATAGAATGCAGGGATTGGTCTTGCCAATTCGGTCTCTCAACTTGTTACCATGTGCCTACAGTGTCATCACGTGGGCAATCCCTGGATAAGGGACATACTGAAGGTTGCTAAGCAGAAGCATGGCACATGCTGGAAGGGTGTTAGGTGATGGGGAAGCCAGGGGCAGGAAGAAAAGATCTTCACTGTCCCTGCAATTGAGGCAGAGAGGCTAGCAGGTAGAAATAAGGGGGATGAGTACACTGGACTGAGGGGGGCAGAATCAACAGAACCTGGAGACTAGTAAGATGTGAGGGTGATGAAAGGGAGGTAGAATTATCCAGGAGTCTAGGAAGCCCATTCAGGTAGAAGTTGATTGTGATAACTAAGAGAATGAAGGCAAAGGACACACTGGAGGGACAGGATTAGAGAAGCTGGGATGTGTTGTGAATGACTAAATGCTGACCCTGTACTTTCCACATCACTGTATTTGTGAGGAATGAGAGATTCAGAGGACTTAGAGGAAAATCAAGGAGTTCAGTTGGGAAACAGCTGCAGGCCACCTGGCCCTGAAGCTGGTCCTAGTTGCCACTGTGAAATCTGAGTTGAGTAACATGCCTCATCTCTCTGGGGGCGGTAAAAAGTGAAGGCTGATGAGTTGGACTGTGGACGATGGCTCTGCCAAGTACAAGTGCATAGAAGGGGCCCTGCTGAGATCCCACAGGGTATAAATGGTTTCATGAATTTAAGGTGCAAAACACAGTGGCCTCCCTCATTTCCCCTGCACTTTCTTCTCTGAGCCAGAGTAGGTAGCTTTGGGTAGGCAGAGGTGCCCTACCAAAGGGGATGCTCCCATCCCTGCCAGCTCAGTCTTCAGGCCCTCTAGGTCCTCAGGCTCCAGTCTCTGTGCTCCAGTCTCTGTACCTGCTCTGCACAGCCACATCCAAGGACTGGTTTTGGCCCAGGCCTTTCACAGATCAGAGCCACCACCTTGTGCCCTCTCTCCCCGTGGTCCACTGGAACTTTCTTTCCTAGACCGAGGCATCTGTATTTGGTTGGAGACAGTCTGCAATTCAGGGATAGGCCATGGAGGGCAGCTCTCTGTGTAGCCCTCTAGGCTCTGTGAACTTGTGAATGTTTTCTGTTCCTCTAGATCTTAGTATCCTTCTCTGCAACATGGAGATGATAGCAATATCTCCCATTATCACATACTTGTGAATAGGTTTAAATATGTTAGTGTCTTTAAAACACTTAGAATCTAACACGCTGTTAAGTGTCAAATAAGTCTTTTAAGAAGGGAGGGGAAAGGGAAGGATTGAAGGGAGGCTCACTTTTAAATTGTTAATGGGCTACTAAAGAATCATTCACGGAGAAGGCGATGGCACCCCATTCCAGTACTCTTGCCTGGAAAATCCCATGGGTGGAGGAGCCTGGTAGGCTGCAGTCCATGGGGTCACAAAGAGTCGGACACGACTGAGCAACTTCACTTTTACTTTTCACTTTCATGCATTGGAGAA